>NC_056734.1:877014051-877101551 GCF_019279795.1 Protopterus annectens | reverse complement strand
AACCACTACAACAGACATGTGTCATCATGGAGGCCGGAGTCACCCAGCAAGTTGACTCAGAATGTGCAGGTAACATGGCATATCTGTAGACTACTGTTAGCTCGATTGTTAGAACGTGCATACGTCAGATGCGTACTGTTTATTTGGCAGATGTGGAGCCTGGTGTTGTGCAATACTGATAATTTGGAACATAATCTGTATGCCTGTGACTGTCACATGTTTTACTACTGTAAAGTTGCAAACTCACAGCAGGAATGCAATAGTTGACACTGACAAACTGTCTCATATCCTTGTAGGTCCCTCTGGTGTGACAGCAAGACAGCAGACCCATGCTTGTGAGTGTTCTACATTTAATATAGCAAATAACATGTGCATGTCATAGGTGAGTTGTAGGCCATATACACATCTAAAATGCCTACACATAATGCATGCTCTGTATGTTTTCTGTGGGACTATGCACATTCCAGTAACATGAGCAGCTGCCTCAAACACATGCAATACACAGAGCATCCCAACCAATTGTGGTATACTGTAGTGGACATTGTATAGGCAGAGTCAATACACATGTACACAACATACACCACTTTGTCATGCGCAATCAGTGTTAATATGATACACTTGGCCTATTTAGACACCTGCTGTAAGGTCAGACTCCAGTATCCCAAATGTCATCCACACAGCACACATACTATACCTGAGGGGTAGAGGCCTATCATGGGGCGGTGCAACACTCTTCAACACACAACACATTCATGTTAGGCAATGCTCCCTATTGAACACCTTACATACCCATGTAACAACTGCCTGTGAAATGGTTAAGTGCTGCAGTTCAGGTACAGCAAGATAGTTGCCAGTGTGGCACACGTTAGTGGCCTTGAGTGACCACATGATGCTGCCTGATGATGGCTCATGGTACTACACTACATCCAGTTACAGTAACTACAGAAGTTGTGTGCATCCGGGCATGGTATGTATACCTATGAGTGATGGTGCACAGGATATTGGAAAGCATTTAATACTTGCACAGCAATGTTGTGCACATGTACACATTGTGTTCCAGGGTGAGGCCAATCATTGAACAACAGACATGCATCAAAGACATGTATACTGTTATTAACAAGGACTCTCTACACTCGCACTGCATGCTGTTGAGCAACACATATCCTGCATGCTGACACATGTGATAGGATTCTTTGGCTTGTGATACTGTACTCCACCATCAACCACTAATGAGTATGTTCTGGATTGTTGTTGGTGTGTGTGTGTGTGTGTGTGTGTGTGTGTGTGTGTGTGTGTGTGTGTGTGTGTGTCAAGTTTACTGAGTAGTGTATTTGTGTGCATGTGTGCATGTGCTTATGTGTTCATGTGTTCATGTGCTCATGTGTTCATGTGCTCATGTGTGCATGTGCTCAGGTGCTCATGTGTGCATGTGTTCATGTGTTCATGTGTGCATGTGTGCATGTGTTCATGTGTGCTAACATCATGTACAGATTGTAAAGTGTGTTTCCAGTCTTCCTCTCACAGGTGCTGAGGTTGTGTTGGTTGAGTGCAGCAGGGAACCTGAAGTCACTGCCACAAATAGTGGAAATGATGATACATGTGTTGTGGCACAGGCAGGTTTGACAGGGTCTGTCATTGGTCTGCCAATCGACAGTACACAGCTTTCCACCCCATCTATGCACACATTCATACTGCCAATACATCTCTCATCACCAATGGCCTTAGCTGAGGGACAGCATACAGTAGGCATCGACCAGGATAGTGTGGTATCTATGGCACATGCATCCCCTCACAGCAGCCATACCCAGACACCTGGAACAGTACCACATAGGCAGATGTCCAGGGGTTCTCGTGGGAGCACTGCTGGTTGTAAGGCCCCTGGCAGACGTGCCTCCACAGGTCTTACAACCTCAGGTATGTTCCGGGTTGTGGGATGCTGACATCATCAGACATGGCAAAGAGGAATTTACCTCTTTTAATGTGTTTTCCTAGTCTCCAAAAAGGGCATGCCTCCAAAGGAAATCACACACAAGAATACACCCCCCACACACACTCAGCAATTGCAGAATTTAAACTCCTACCTACCTATGTTCTGATACTAGAGAGACACACATTAACATGACGCGCTATATGCTTTATTGGGAATTTTCATTTCCACTGCTGTATTTGTGGGATGCTGACATCATCAGACTTGGCAAAGAGGAATATACCTCTTTTAATGTGTTTTCCTAGTCTCCTAAAAGGGCACTTCTCTCAAAGAGAATCAGACACAAACATACACGACCCCTACACATACACACTCAGCAATTGCAGGATTCAAACCCCTACTTAACTATGTTATGATACTAGAGAAACATGCATTAACACGACACGTGATATGCTTTACTGGGAGCTTTCATTTCCACTGCTGTATTTGTGGGATGCTGACATCATCAGACTTGGCAAAGAGGAATATAGCTCTTTTAATGTGTTTTCCTAGTCTCCAAAAAGGGCACTCCTCTCATAGGAAATTACACACAAACAAACAGCCCCCTCAACACACACACACACACACACACACACACACACACACACACCGCAATTGCAGGATTCAAACCTGTACCTAACTAGGTTATGATACTAGAGAAAGATATGCATTAACACAACGCGCTACATGCTTTGCTGAGAGTTTTTATTTCCACTGCTGTATTTGTGGGATGCTGACATCATCAGACTTGGCAAAGAGGAATTTACCTCTTTTAATGTGTTTTCATAGTCTCCAAAAAGGAAAGTCCTCTCAAAGGAAATCACACACACACTCAGCAATTGCAGGATTCAAACCCCTACCTAACTATGTTATACTACTAAAGAGATACGCATTAACACAATGCACTATTTACTTCACTGGGTGCTTTGATTTCTCCTGCTACATTTGTAGGATGCTGACATCATCAGACTGGACATGGTAATGTGTGTGCACTTTGTTTTATGCAATCCCAGGACTGCACCATGGGGGACAGCAGGTGTTAACAGCTTGAACAGGACTCCACAATTCTTAGCTTGTGTGATCTATCTGTGGACCACTTGCCAATCCATCATATGACAATACATATTTATGCACAGTTTGTTGATTTTGTGGATACGACATGTGTCTGGGATGTTGAAAAAGGGCTATTCAAAGTCTATGTGGGATGTGTATAGCTCATTTCAGTGATGTATGTCCTGGGTGGCTGCCTTGCAAACAGTCTAGCAGGTTTGGGAACCATGATCTGCCCATCGAGTTTGTAGGGTTGTCTGTTTGTTGGCTTCCAATAGCTCTGTTTATGACTTCAATCATGATGGACTCCATGGCCTTGCAGATCAGACTTCATAGGCTTATAAGACTATAGTTCCCATGGTGTGTTGTGCACCAGCACTTGTGGAGTGTGCCACATATTGCTGTAAACCATTCAACGGTTTCATATCCTGTAGACAGGGTGAGGCTCAACAGACTGTTCAGGTGCAGGGTCTGTTTGTTCTGCAGTTCACTTATGACACATATAGGGAAACAATGCAATCCAATTGATGCCATGTTTTCTGCTCTGGAAGGAGCTGTTTACCCATTGTACATGTGATATCTCCTGGTATGATGATAGGACCTTTTGTCAGTGGGAGGAGGGCATGTATGCATGGGCCTGTCTGACAGGATGTTAGCATTGTCAGTCATTTACAGTTGGCCCTGACTCAGGACATATATGAGTGTACATTGATATTTATGACATAGCTGAAGGAAGTGTCATGGTTCTGTCTGGACTCCTTCGCAGATAATCTTTCCAAAACACCAACAAACTTAAGCACTAAACCCCTGTTATACTATTTTATACACTGAACACCCTACTGATCCTTTTTGATCAGTCAAATGGGTATTATTTCATCATAATATCTTGACATGTCCAAAGGTCAGTTTCGTGTGTACTCTCCAGTGCAGCTGGTGAATATGGGACTTTTCAGGCAATGTTACAACTGCCTTATGTACACAGACAACCCTCTCCTCCTCCCAACAAACTTAGATATATGTGAGAGATGCAACTATATGGACAAACTGGAGGCTGAGCTCTCTCGAACCATGACTGGCACAGTCTATCAGGAGGAGAAGGTAACCACACACACCACAAATCCAGTCTCACATAGACCTATAGCAACAGCAAACCAAACACATAAACACACAAAAACATACTCAGTGGCTCTAAATAAAAATCTCCCTAAGCAGCAGAGACCTCCGAAGCAGACACCCAAACAACTGCTACCCCACAACAATACACACATATCACATAGTTCACAAAGTCAGTGTGCCACACAGTCACTGCCCTTAAGGCTAAACAACATACCTAATACACTTGTAATAGGTGACTCTATTGTCAGACACACTCACCAGGCTGAACAAGGAGAAGGTGACTGTAAGCTGTCTGTTGGGTGCCAGGATCAGCCACATAACACATGCACTCAGGTCACTCCAAAGCAACTACAAATATGACTCTGTCATTGTCCATGCTGGTGTGAATGACCTGAGATGTTCCTCCCTGGACTACATGAGAAGAGACATAGAGGAGCTCTCTGATCATATAGCCCAGGCCGGTATGACCCTGACCTTGTGTAGCATCTTTCCATCACCAAGAATGATGCCACAGTATAAAGACAAAATGATCAATTTTAACAGATGGCTAATGTATTAGTGTCATTCAAAGGGGATCCAGTGTCTGTCAGCCTGGAATGACATGCTCGACAAGCCACATTGCTTCACTAGGGACGGCTTGCACCTGTCACCCCTGGGCTTTCGAATACTGGCTAAGACTCTTGCCACCCCCATAGTGCCTTTTTTAGGCAAGGCTCAAAAGACAAACCCACCTCCATAGACGATACAAGGTAAAGGAAACTAAGGGTAATGCTGCTCTACACCAGAAGTCTACACCTCAAAATGCACACACTCAAAGCTCTCTTCAGTATGGAGAATATTGATATCTGTGCAGTAACAGAAGCCTGGTTCAAGATTCTCAAAATCACCCCAGCACTACCAGGTTATACTTCATACCATGCTTCTCGGCCACAAAACCTGGACCGAGACCGAACCACAAAAGGAGTGGGAGTATCCATATATATCAAAGATACACACACCTCCAGGTTAGTGGCACTGCATGAAGCATCGGAGACCATCCATGTGCAATTCTCTCCAAACACAATTGCATTGGGTGACTTCAACTACCCAAACATTGACTGGGAATACTACTCAAGCCCCAACACCCTCAGCCAACAGTTCCTAGAATTTATAAACTCAAATGCTATGGAACAACTGGTCACCACCCCCACAAGAGGGGAAAGCATATTGGACCTGGTCATCACCAACATGGGGACTCTATGTTCCACACCAGAGGTATACCCCTCATTGGTAAGGTCAGACCATACATTTATCTCACTGGACATCCATATCCCATACCCACCCCCAGCCAAGGTATTCTCAGTGAAGAACTTCTCAAAAGCAAATGTCACACTTCTCAAAACTGAGGTGGTATCCTTCAAAGCCCCCGGGCCAGTGGAAAATACGGCTCAAACCACAGAATCCTTTACCAATGCATTCTATGGACACCTGCAGGAATGCATGGATTGTGCTATCCCAAATGAAACCAAGACTCAATTCTCCAAAAGCAGGGGACCTGTCTGGTGGACCCCAGCCATAAATAAACTATACAACAAATAGGAGGAGGCTACTACATGATAGAGCAAAATCCCAAGAAGGGAAGGCATCTCTGATCAGTACTAGTAAGAAACTACGATCACTCATAAAATCATCTAAGGCCAGCTTCCAAAGAAAAATTGCACAAGACACTAAAGACATTCACAAGGCCTTCTTTAGTTATGTCAGGAACCTGGGTGGCAACTCCCAGATATGCTCTTAGTTAGTGCATAATGACAAAAAATACACTGAACCCACAGACATTGCCAACATCCTGGCAGACAGGTTCAGTGCATACCCCCCCATCCCCCAAAAGAGCAAATTTCCATCCCAACAGAGTGTAGCCTCCCTGACATCACAGATGAACAGGTGAGAGCTGCCCTCTCCAAAGCAATAACACAACATCAATGGGACCGGACAATGTCCCGGGCTGCGTCTTACATGAGCTTCATGAAGAACTTAACCCTCACACAAAGTCACTGCTCAATATCAGACTTACTACAGGATATGTACCCAAGGAATGGCATACAGCAACAGTGGTCCAGCTCCACAAACATGGTGCCACAAAGGACCCTGGACACTATCGCCCTATAAGCCTGACTAGCCTGGTCTGCAAAGCTATGAAGCGTATCATCATGAAACTCATAAATAAAGACATCAGGAACCTCCAGACACTTGATCCTACCCAATTCAGCTTTGTTAAGGGCAGATCTTGCCTCTTGAACCTGGTTGACTTCTTTGCAACAGTTACCAGGGCCATAGACATAGGGAAGGTAGTCCACACAGCCTACCTGGACCTCGCAAAAGCCTTCAACACAATACCCCACTCAGGCATCATAAATAAGCTCACCAGCTTAGATATCAACACATATGTCACAAGATGGATTGCAAACTGGATCAAGGATAGCACCCACATGGTCAGAATTGCAGGTGGCATGTCAGACTCTACACCAGTTACAAGTGGCGTCCCACAAGGCTCAGTCCTGGGACCTCTCTTGTTCAGTATATATTTCTCTGAGGTGCAGGCTAACACAGGAGGACTATGGCTGACCACATTCGCAGATGACTGCAAACTGGGTGCCATACTCGACTCTCTGGCTGACACAAGCATCCTCCAAATGGGTCTCACAGAGATGGTTAACTGGTGCCAGAGCCATGGCCTAAAGCTAAATGCCATAAAATGCATAGTCATCCCCTTTGGGAAAAACAAAGTGCCCACAAATTACCACATAGTTGGTAATCCATTATGTACGGAAGAAGTAATTAGGGATTTGGGGACCCAAGTAGATAGTAATCTCTCCTTTGACAATCACGTTGCCAAAGGGGTTTGAAAGACCTTCTATATAGCCCACCTTATCACAAAAGGTTTCACATCTAGATCAAGAGAGGTCATTGTGCCCCTCTACTCATCAGGCCCATACTTGAATACAATGCCCCATTTGGGATGTACCATACCCGACACCTGCAGCCACTGTAATGACCTCAAAAGTATCTCACCAAGTGAATCAAGGGACTCAAACAGATGCCCTACACAGTTCGGCTAAAGAAACTCCAGCTCTACTCAGTTGCTTACCGCCTACTCAGATGTGATCTGTGCCTGGAGTATAAAGCCATGTCCAACCCAGAAATAATGGTCATGCTCAACCTCAGGATATCCAAATCCCTTAGAGCTACACACTCCAGGGACTTAAACCTCAGCACAGAAATAAATAGGACATGCTGGAGGGACAGATTCATATCCCAGAGGCTCCCCTCACTCTGGAATGAAATCCCAGTCCAAGCTAGGCAGAGCCCCCCTTGATGAGTGGATGGGAGATGGTACGTTTACCCCTGGGATCTCTTCTGGGTCCCTACTAGACAGAGGCACAATAACCGTAAAAGGGCTATCTTGTGTGACCTACTATTCAAAGGCACAGTCTACTAATCTAAAAGGGTGGTGAAAGCCAAACACACTCTGGCTAGGCTTATAAATGCCCTAGGGCAGATAGCCTAGTATCAACCTATGAACCTATGATAATGTTTAGAGTGCACATTGTTTATTGATGATACTGATTGCAGGTTTTTTATCTTCTTTGCTTTCCCACTTTCTATGAGCAACGTAGGTATCTGTAGTACATATTTGATTATGACAGGGTTCCAATATATTATATATGTGTCTGTTGTCATATATGTGTGGCCCACTAATGTATCTAGACATGGCCTAAGTGTGTGAGCATACCCAGTTTGGCCTTTCATTGTTTTGTTGCCTGACATTTGTCTCATTTATTCAAGTGTGTGAGCATGCCCAGTGTGACCTTTCAGTATGCTGCTGTCTGAAGTCCACTACATTTGTTAACGTGTGTGAACATGCCCAATATTAAAATTTATACTATATGTGTGTTGAAAATCAAGTTATATTTTTACTGCAGGGCTCACCTTTGTGTCATAACATGACAGGGATTATGCTGTGCCTGCAGGGTTTCCATGAGACACTTTGCATAGTCTTATCAACATTTCTTCATACAGGCTGACTAGTGAGATACTGTCATGGTTTGGTGGTTCAGTACTGTGACTATAGTGCACAGTGTCCTGGGTTTGAGGCCTGTCACTGCTTTATATTTTCATACTGGGCAGACCAGACTGCTTAAGGACCAGTAAAGCAGATATGAGCATGTTTACCTGCTTTTGCTCAACTATGCCCAACTTTGACCAAACCTGCTCAACATTAACCATCATTGCTGAACGTTGCCCAAAGTTGTGCTAGTTAGTGTGTGCAATTTTGTTTACATATACTAAATAGTGGTAAAAGCTGTTTAGCACTGCTTTATATTGCTTAAAACATGGCAATCATGCCTCAGGTGGTGCTGCAGGGCTGCCTATGTTGGATGCACATAGTACACTCCCTATACATGTTTGAAAACAGGTAGTGTCAAGTTAGGCATCCCTTTTACTATATGTGTGAGTCAGAGAGAGGTATCATTTCCAGGGTTTCTACTGAGCCAGTGTATGTGCTATGCATTGCCTCTTTGCCAAGGCCAAAGCATACTGGGCATGCCTCCTTCTGCCTACTGGGGCAGGCTCAGGTTGTTCCTCCTCCGAGTAACGCTCTGCCTGTGATGGCCTTGGCAATGGTGGAGGGCTGTTTGGCCCAGGCCTATGTTGCTCCTGCTGCAGCTGTTTTCACAGGATCATATTATGTAATATAGCACATACCATAACAATTTGGGTACATGTAGTTGGTGAGTACTGCAAGGCTCCACCAGATGTGTCCAGGCACCGGAACCGTGACTTGAGCAGCCCAAACACACGTTCGATTACATTTCGTGTTTGTGCATGTGCCTCATTATTGCATTCCTGTTCAGGTGTGTGCATTTCTGATGGGTGTCATCAGCCACGGCCAGTCCATATCCAGCATCCCCCCCTAGGTGACCATGAGGGATGTCCCCATTGGCAAATGTCTGGTACAGCTGTGTCAGATGCCAGATATGGGAATCATGGTAGCTTCCAGGGCAGCCAGCACACACATTCAGTATTATGCCCTGGGCATCACACATGACCTGGCAGTTGATGGAGGGGAAGCCTTTGCGGTTAATATAGGCCCTACCCCGCTCACCGGCTGGTGCTTTGATGCATATGTGCGTGCAGTCTATTGCACCCACTACCTCAGGGTATTCCGCTATTTGCTGGAGAAGACGCATATTGCTGGCCAATACCTCACGGGAATTGCGGAAATATACATGATCACCGACATGTGCTGCCATGGCATTCAGGAACTGGTGCAGTACCCTGGATGCTGATGCCTGTGATATCCCCATCATATCACCAGTTGGTCTCTGGAAGGTACCTGTTGCTAGTATTCTTAGGGCAACACATACCTTGGTTTCCACTGGGATGGGTTCCCCTCTGTTGGTTCTGTGTGTGAGGCATGGCCTGCACAGCTCAACAATTTTCTGCATGAGGTCTCTGTCCACTCTATAGTGCTCCACTATCTCCAGCTCATGTAGCTCCTGGTAGGTTACCCTGGGCCTGTACACTCTTCTCCGTCTCCTCACTGGGGTTGCTCAGCAGCATTCGCATTGTCACCACCCTCAGCATGTTGCATATGTCGCCTTATAACAGCAATGGCAGCCCCTAACATTTCTTTGTCTCAGTAAAGCTTTTTAAGTTTTCACTTTTCTTAGTTTAGTCAGTGTTGCAGTGTCTTTGAGGAAAACATGGTGGAAAGTTGTTTGCAGAGATTTAAGTGCTGGGCTGGGTTGGGCTAGTGTACTGCCTGTGTAATTGCCTGATTCTGATTGTTTTCACCTGCTAGCTCTGCTAGTTCTCCTTGGTTAACTTCCTACTATTTGTTGTGCTTCCTTTTCCTTTTCTGTTTCCACAGGGGGCAGCGCTGTGCACACAAGCGCAAACACGCGCACACCAGCTCACACACGCGCACGCATGCTTAGACAGCCAAACACTTGCTAATGCCTGCTTAAATGCGCACACACAGGCGCAAACGTGCTTACACAACTTTAGACAACCTTACACATACTTACTCTGGCTTAAACACGTGCACACAGGTGCATACGCGTGCACACAGTCTTACTTGGATATACAGGTGCGCACCCATGCGCAAACACGTTGCAGGCACTTGAACAAGAAAGTTTAGTGTTATCCACGGCATACACCTTCTATTTCTTGCCTTTGGCTAGGATACCTGTTGACACACCTCTTCCAGTGAAGAGTAACTGACAGCAAACACATGCCACTCTGCTCCAATGAGCTTACATTCTTTCATACATACCCCCCTCGTGATGTCACCTATCTTCTACTCTGTTACTCCCCTTATCCTACTCATACACTCCACTGACTGTGCTCATTTGCTATGTAAACTTGGGATTCACTGTCCTTACCCTCATTTGCATGGGATTGCCTAGTAATGCTTGGTTACATCTCTTAGACTGAGCTTACCCCCTTAGCAACCTCTACTCAGTTGCCATGTTGTCTTCAGCCTGCCATTCACTTGTATTGAAACTTATGATTTGCTATAAAATCCCTATTTGTGACTTTTAATTTCTGGTTTTCTTGTTTTCAGAGCACAGCACGTTTGCGCGGCACTGCGCTATGCTTAAACTTCAGAGATCGAGGTAAAAAATAAAATAATTTTGCATCGGGAGCATTGCCAATGGCTGTATATTTGGCCATTGGCATGCTTCCTCAACTGATTGCAGCCTTTATTTGGAGCTGTCATGGCTCTGTTTTGATATTTTCACAACGGTACTCAGTTGTTAATGGAGTACATTTCTGCAAATAACACTACTCTTACTCGGACAGGTTAGGTTTTCCTGGATCGCAAATTTACCTCATTTGCATGGCTTTCCCCAGCAAAATGAGGTAATTTGCATAACCTAACCCTGTCCGTGTAAGAGTCATTTTAGGGGCTCTGTTGCACGCCCCTGCCAGCTGTTCCTGGATCGCTTGGCGGACATGTTGGCTGCATGGAGTCTTACTCTGCTCTTAGACTCCATGCAAGCCTTCGTGAATCCAGCCCAAAGATCAAAGAAGATTTGACCTGGGTGATTTTAATATCAGCTGTAGTAAAACCAGTGATGAATACTCACTGTCATATGCGCACTGTTATAACTTAGGCCTGTTTATTAACCTCCATCCCAGGATTTAGTTACCAAAAAATATATATATATTTTAGACAAAATTACCATTTCCAGTCCTGACAACATCCTTGATGTCAATAAAATTGCTAATACTTTAATGATAACATTCCCCTAGCTGTGCCTGCTGGGCCTAAGTTAAACTGACAATGTACAACATCAGTCTATCATTTGAAATACAAAGGATGCAATGCAATATCCTTTTTTATTTCTCACATAGATGAATTGGTCATACTATTATGCATTTCACATTGTTTCAGTAGTCGAGTGTTACAATAATCCTTTTCCTGCCATTCTTAATCCCTAGCCAAAAAAACCCAACATTCCTCCATGGACTCTACATGAAAACAAAGATGTCATGACCAAATGTGATAAAGCATGGAGTCAGTATTATCTTCACAGAACTGCTGAGAGGCATTAAAATGATGGACCTCCTGGACATGGTCAGAACCTCTCTTTATAATTGCAAAAATTCTTATTACTATGTGAGCAAGTCTGTTGGTAGAACAAACTAAAACAGTTTTGGAACAGAGAGACGAATACTGGAAAGGTAAATACTCCCACATCTCTGCCCCTGTCATCTTCCACTAAGATTATCAGTTTTGTGATTTATTCGATAACTTTGCTGTTCATAGGTTCATAGTTACATCCTAGGATACTGATCTGTGATAATCTTGAGAAGTTTAACCTTGCATTCCCATGGTAGATATTAGTCCTTATATTTTGTGTCTGAATAACCTAAAACTGGCAGAAAATGAGCAAGATGGATCACTTATTTGTACCCCATTCTATGAAGAGCAGTTGCTAAACTTGGAGAATTTATTGTTTTCTATACAGTCTGCTAAACTGCACCTGAACAGAGGAAGAGAAGTACTTTGCTTTATGTGGAGTGGAAGATGGCTCCATAAAAGTGGTATTCTATGTACATACATACCTGTGCCTTCAATGTGTTCTAATATATTGCAAAATATATTTATATCCCTTGATCAGGTGCCCATGTTACCATCAGACTTCTGAATGTGCAATTCGTTTGTTGGGATAATGTCTGCTGAAGCTTTATTTACAAGACAATGTTTGGTTGTTAGTAGTCTGTATGATACTGAGAAAAAGGACATTGTTTTGAGATGGTCTTCATATCTTGTAAGACTATCTGCCTTTGTGGCATATTTTAAATCTAACCAAATTTCCTATCCCAAAGGTAAGAATCAAATCTTGTACCTTGTGCCTATGAGGTAAATACCTTAACTATTATTCCAACCCACTACCCCTTGTTGTGACAAGTGTTTGGAGATGTACATAATAAAATTGGCATTACATTCCATGATCAGCTAATGAGAGCAGAGTACAGTGCAATGATTACATCCCTGCACCTGGATGCCATACCTTAAGATATAAGCTGTGCAATGAAAAAGGACTTCCTTACAATAGTGGCTACATGAAGTTAACCATTTGAAATGTTGAGATCCATTAGAGTGAGTTCTGAAACATGGTGACTAAATAGATGACTAAAAGGACATACTTATACTAAGAGTGAGATTGCCCTTTCCTGGAATATTTCATTTTCTCCAAGGTATGGCAATCTCAGCATTGGTATATATAAGCTTAGGTTGTGTGTTGTGTTGGGGGGGGGGGCTTGTCCCCTTGCAAAAAAAGAAGTTTAAAGAGGAAGAGCAATGTTTGGGGTTCAGTCTTTTCCTGGATTTTCAATCTTTTTTTTTCAGTTTCTCAGCTCAGTCTTACAAGTGCCTGTATTTCAGCATGAAGCCTCAAAGGAAAGTTCATTGTCAATAGAGATTCACAAAGCCTTGACTAGAGGATCAACATTCAAGAGTGTGTTGTCAATGTGATAGCTACAAGGGAATTTATGCTTTCTGAATGATTCTATTATACATTTCTTGGCATTTAGGATTTGTCCATGGCTTTGACACCAATTATTTGTTGGGAAAGACACTCTTGGAGGATCTTGGTATCCTCTCAGGAATTTATGATGGCAACCAAGTTTGCAGTCATCTACAAATTTGGTTAGTCATAACTTCTTAATGTTTGTTTTGACCTTCAAGAAGTGAAATGCCAAAGACAACCATGCAACTAAATCCAAGAATATACTGCTAATGACAGATATTCTGGATGACGTACCATCTTAATTTCATGTGTTCTATTTAAGAGGCAGTTTGCTATTCAATAAGTTAAATACGGATTTTCTTTTAAATGGGAGAGTTTATCGAATATGCCTGAATGTCAGATAGTTTGAATGCCTTTGGAAGGTTTAGATATGGGGTGTATACTGATATGCCCTAATCCATTCCTTCTGTAAAGTTTTTGAAGAAGTCAGCCAGGTTATACAATGAGAATATGACCTTAAAGAATTCAAACTGGCTTGGGTTGAGAGTTTATAGGTTTCCTATTCATTATTTATTATTTCCATAATAGTCCTTTCCACAGCCTTACAGTTGAGGCTGGTTAGGCTTATGAGACTATTGACGTTCCACCTTTTTGCAAGGGGGAGAATGTTGCTGTCCTCCATTCATCTGGAACAAAGTTATTTTGGAGGCTGATATTAAATAATCTCTGTATGAGTTCTGATGAGTCCTTTATCAGGCTAACCAGTAGGCAACCCAATATGCTATCTAACAACATGGAAGTAGTGTTCTTGGTGTCAGATAGTGCCTTGATTATTTGTTTTAAGAAGATTTAAAGGGAGGTATAGATGCACACATGTCATCTGAAAGTATAGGTTGGAGAGTGGGGGAAGTCTGGCCTAAATCTGTCTGCTAGTGGATTGGCTATGTCCTCTGTGCTAAAGTATGTGATAAGCCACTTGTCTTATAAGCATATCCCTTGTCTTATAAGCATTCTCTTTGCAGGTCAAGCACTCCTATATTATACAAATCTCTCACTAGCAAAACCCCCCAGGAGTGCCCACTTCCCTGCTAAGCCCACTACTTTTCTGTCTCATACCAACTCATAATTCTTTCTAGCATGTCGAAGGGTCAGATGCTGGCGTCCTCTCCTGCCCATTTGGTGAATCTGGGAATTCTGAGACAATGTTACAATTGCCTCATGTACACGGACAACCATCTCCTCCTCCCATGTAACACTAACACTTGTGAGAGATGCAGCTATTTAGCCAGACTGGAGGCTGAGCTCTCTCAACTCAGGACTGGCAAGACCAGGCAGGAGGAGAAGGCAACTACACACACCACAATACCAGTCTCATATAACTCAACCACACCACTGAATCAAACACATAAACACATTAAGACATACTGGAGGCTCTGAGTAAAATTTACCTAAACAGCAGAGGCCTCCAAAGCAGACACCCAAGCAACTGCAAACTCAATACACCACACAAACAACACATAAACAACAAAATCAGTGTACAAAGCAGTCACTGCCCTTAAGGCCAAATACAACACCAAACATACTTGTCATAGGTGACTCCAT
This sequence comes from Protopterus annectens, assembly GCF_019279795.1. NCBI lineage: Eukaryota > Metazoa > Chordata > Ceratodontiformes > Protopteridae > Protopterus > Protopterus annectens. The sequence goes on along the minus strand of NC_056734.1, from coordinate 877,086,791 downwards.
AGTCAGACACACTGACGTCCCGCTCACCAGACTGAGTAAGGAGAAGGTCACAGTAAGCTGCCTGTCGGGTGCTAGAATCCGCCACATAACACAAGCACTCAGGTCTCTCAACAGCAGGTACAAGTACGACTCAGTCATTGTCCACGCTGGTGTCAACGACCTGAGACGCACTCCTTGGACTACATGAAAAGAGACATTGAGGAGCTCTCTGATTATGTAGCCCAGGCAGGTATGACCCTGACCTTGAGCAGTATCCTACCTTCACCTAGAATGATGCCACAATACAGTGATAAGATGATCAGCTTTAATAATTGGCTTAAATTCTGGTGTCATTCAAAGGGGATCCAATGTCTGTCTGCCTGGGATGACATGCTGGACAAGCCATACTGCTTCGCAAGGGACGGCTTGCACCTGTCACCCCTAGGCTTCCGGATATTGGCAAAGGCTCTTGCCACCCCATAGTGCCTTTTTAGGCAAGGCTCAAATTCTAAACCTACCACCCTAGAACACAAAAAAGTAAAAAAACTAAGGGTAATGCTGCTCAATGCCAGAAGTCTCAATCTCAAGATGCACGCACTTGAGGCCCTTCTCAGTATGGAGAACATCGATGTCTGTGCTGTGACAGAAACCTGGTTCAAGGCTCCTGAGAGCACCCCAGCACTAGCAGGTTTCACCTCCTATCATGCTCCGCCCCAAAATCCGGACAACACCAAGAAAGGAGGGGTGTCCATATTCATAAAGGACACCCACACCTCAAGGCTGGTGGCAATGCACGATGCATCGGAGACCATCCAGGTGCAATTAACCATAGGCAAGACTGCTCTGAAATTTGTAGCATGTTACAGGCCACCCTCTCAAACTCAGGAACCTCACATGGCCTTCCTGAAAACAATGGAGGGGATAAATGTATCTCCAAACACCATCATACTAGGTGACTTCAACTACCCTAATATAGACTGGGAACACTACTCAAGCCCAAACACTCTAGCCCAAAGGTTCCTGGAGTTCATAAACTCAAATGCCATGGAACAACTAGTCACCATCCCCACAAGAGGAGAAAACATACTTGATCTCATCATCACGAACATGGGATCACAATGTTCAACACCGGAAGTATACCCCTCACTGGTGAGATCAGATCATAAACTAATCTCGCTGGAGGTCCTCATCCCGCCCCTACCTGAAACAAAAAAGACCACAGTGAAAAACTTCTCAAAAGCCGACTTCAGACTTCTAAAAACTAGTGTGGTCTCCTTTAAGGCCCCTGAGCCAGTGGTAAACATTACTCAAACCGCTGAATCACTTACAGATGCCTTCTACCAGCACCTACAGGACTGCATGGATCAGGCAATCCCAAACAAAACTAAGACTCTTTGTACCAAAGGCAAGCGTCCAGTCTGGTGGACCCCAGCCATAAACAAGCTCTCCAACAAAAGGAGGAAGCTACTACAAGATAGAGCAAAATCATTGAAAGGTAAGACACCTTTGATCATTATAAGTAAAAAACTAAGAGCTCTCATAAAATCATCCAAGGCAAATTTTGAGAGAAAAATCGCCAAGGATTCAAAAGACAATCATAAGGCCTTCTTTAGCTATGTTAGAAACCTAGGAGGAAACTCCCAGATATGCTCAGAATTAGTTCAAAATGATGTGAAGATTACTGAACCTACACACATTGCCAACATACTGGCTGACAGGTTCAGTGCAAACTTCTCCCCTCCCCAAAAGGAGAGATATCTATACCAGAGGATTGTAGCTCCCCAAACATCTCCAACGCCCAGGTGAGAACTGCTCTCTCCAAAGCAAAAACACAGCATCCATGGGACCGGATGGTGTCCCCGGCTGTGTGCTCCATGAACTCAATGAGGAATTAAACCCGCAGTTAGGACAGCTGTTTAATCTTAGCCTCACCTCAGGATATGTACCCAAGGAGTGGTGCATGGCGACTGTGGTCCCACTTCACAAGGGCGGTGCCTCCACCGACCCTGGAAATTACCGTCCCATTAGCTTGACAAGCCTTATCTGCAAAGCCATGGAGAGGATCATAATGGAACTCATAAATAAAGACATAGGGAACTTGCAGACTTTGGATCCAACCCAGTTTGGCTTTGTCAAAGGCAGATCATGCCTTTTAAACTTGGTTGACTTTTTCGAGACAGTCACCAAGGCCATTGATGAGGAAAGGCAGTCCATACAGCCTACCTTGACCTGGCAAAGGCCTTCGACACAATACCCCACTCAGGTATCATCAAACTCATCAGCTTGAATGTAAACCCATACATCACAAGATGGGTTGCAAACTGGCTAAGTGACAGAACCCACAGGGTCAGAGTTGCTGGAGCCATGTCAGACTCAAAGCCTGTCACAAGTGGTGTCCCACAGGGCTCAGTCCTGGGTCCACTCTTGTTCGGCATCTACTTTTCTGAAGTACAAGCAAACACAGGAGGGTTATGGCTGACAAAGTTTGCAGATGACTGCAAACTGGGCCATAGTCGAAAACACATCTGACACAGATATCCTTCAGAAGGGCCTCACAGAAACGGATAACTGGTGCCAGAGCCATGGCCTAAAGTTAAATGCCAAGAAATGCATAGTCATACCCTTCGGGAAAAACAAGGTTACCCCTAGCTACCATATAGGTGGCAATCCACTGAGCACAGAAGAAGTCATCAGGGATCTGGGGACCCAGGTTGACAGTAGCCTTTCGCTTTGACACTCATGTTGCTAAAGTAGTTAGGAAAACCTTCTACATTGCCCACCTGATCATGAAGGGATTTACATCTAGATCAAGGGAGGTCATCGCCCCTGTACTCATCACTCATTAGACCTATGATTGAGTACAATGCCCCATTCGAATGTATCTGACCAGACACCTGCAGCAGCTGGAAAGGCCCCAAAAGTTCCTCACCAAAAGGATAAAGGGTCTCAAAAATATGTCTTATGCTGCCCGACTGAAAGAACTCCAGCTCTATTCAGTCTCATACCACTTGCTCAGAGGTGACCTGTGCCTGACATATAAGGCCATGTCAAACCCTGATTTGATGAATATGCTTCACCTCAAAAATCTAGATCCCTCAGAACCACAAGGGCGGGAGACTTAAACCTTGACACGGTTATTAATAGAACATGCTGGAGGGACAGATTCATCACCCAGAGACTCCCTATGCTGTGGAACAAAATCCCGGTACATGTGAGGCAGAGCACCTCGCTGGCCTTGTTCAAGAGGAATCTTGACCAATGGATGGGGGATCGCAGATATACCCCAGGGATTACTTCAGTGTCACTGCTTGACAGAGGCACAGCAAAATAATAGGCATAGTTTTATTCAAACTAAAGGGGTGGCGAAAGCCAAATAACTATGGGCTAGGCTTATAAATGCCCTTGGGCAGATAGCCTAGTATGAACCTATGAACCTATGAACCTATGAACCTATGAATCACTACTAGCTCTAAGATAGTTTCCAAGATTGTTAAAGAAACCATTGCGGTTACCATTCACCAGGGTAGCTATTCTTACATCATATCTGGTGCTTGATAGCCAACTAACCACAAACTTCTCCTTGGACTGCTTGGTGTGTGATACATCAGTGTATCACATTATATAGTCAATTATGAGGGGGTCTATATTTTAAAACCGAAAACCCATTTGAGCAATTACCACAACAGCGACACATATAGCCTGAACCGCAAACACGCCGAACCCCCTAAACCGCAAAATTTAAAATCTCGAATCGTCGTAGTCGGCCAACCCTACGGCATGCTACATACTACGTACCCAAACATAATAAATAAAACACATACATACACTAACCAAACCCTACTTCTACCCCTTTACTAAACCTTACATACATTACTGTCTATGCAGTTACCTTAACCAGCACCTTAACCCTGAGGTCCATAACTATCGCACACTTACCCTACAACCCTACAGACATATACCCGAGCAAAACAAATAATCCACACACATACACTTAACAAAACCCTACTTCTACCTGTACACTAAACCTTACATACATTACCTATCTATGCTCTTACCTTAACCCGCACCCTAACCCTAAGGTCTTCAACTATTGCACACTTACCTTACAGAGGTATATCGCAGACGGACCAACCATGACAATTCGACATTTCGAGTTTTGCGGTTTTTGGACGTTCGCCATTACTGTAGTTCACGCAATATGTGTCGCTTTTTTCTGATTCACTCAAATGGATCATTGGGCTTCTAATATAGACACAATTATGAGAAGTATGTTGGATTGTGTGGAGGTTTTCCTTGTGGGCTTTTGTAATTAATCAATCTGTTAAGTTTATGTTTCATGGTCGGTGCCTGTTTGGTTGATAAGGGTATTTTTTTTAGTTTACATTCAGGAGGCCTTTGTGATTTAGGTAGAGTACATTTAAGAGTTTCAGTATATGTAGATCTATATTATTGTTCTAAGCTGTCTGTGACTGGTTATTGTAGAGTTAAATGTTACTGACAACCTGCTTGCAATTTGTAGTGGCTGGTGAGAGCTTTGACTCCAATAAGAATATATAATTACATTTCTAATACACTGTGTCAGCTTGTCTAAGTAATAGGTGGTTGTTAGCAAACATGAAACAATTGTTACATTGTCTTAGGATCCCTGTTTCTACCACTGCAGCTAAAGAGCTAATTGAAAAGTGTGAATCCATTGGTTGAGATGCTTCCTAATGTAAGCTAAAGGAGGAAACAGCAACTAAGAGGTTTGGATACGATTTACTGGTGTGCTATCTGTATAAAAGAACAACTATATTCACACACAGAGAACAATGTGCCTCTTTGCACAAACCATAGCCTCATAGCACAACTGCCAAGGGAAATATTTTGCTTTTAGTAAAGGTACTGATTTGGGGTGTACTTGTAATTGTGTCTAGAAAAAATTTTATTTGAGCAGTAGCACCAGGTAGGTAGCAAATAATCTGTCTAGGCAGTATAGAACCTCAGTTTTACAATTGGAACAATGCACTGCTGCTTAACTCTGCAGTTTATGCACCTAAAACTGGGAGATGGAGTTAAAAATTCCTAAGAGAGAATTCAAAAAAATGTCCCTATGTCTGTCAAGTATAGTGTTACACTGCACTATATAGAATGCCATTTTAAAAATAGCAGCAAATTATTCTCTGGTATTGAATAACAACTACTGCTCTCAGCAAGTTTACAGACAGACTAGAAAACCAACAGAAACTGTATTTTAATGTAAGATTATCTTGTAAAAGTGGAAATTCACAGAGAAGATACTTTTCTTAGCTAGATGGAGATGTTATCTAATAAATTAACAAAGAACAGTCAGTGTAAAACTGTATGCTCCATTAGACAAACAATCATGTGCCTAAGAAATGCTCTATATCAGCTATTTTAACTGAGTTGAAGTAAAGCCTACACTGTTGTTTTTCACCATGTTCTTGTCATGGCATGATGCGCACATGGGTACAAATAGTTTTAGATTCAGTAAGTGCTGTGTAGAGGTGCACAACCGTAAACACCAAGGTATGCTAATAACAACAAAAGCAGCTGAATTGCATGTTAATTAACCAATCCAATACAGTGGAACTATTCAACAAGCTATGAAGTATCTGTCTGTGTAGACTCATTGCAAAACGTTTGGAATATAACCACAGAAAGAAGTCTACATGGACCGAATGTTAGGGGCTGTTGCTGCTTTAATACATTTGTATGTGCTACCGGCTGAAGCCAATGCTGCTGCTACTGCTGCTAATAGGTCTAGGCCAAGAAGAAGGAGAGTTTACAAGCCCCATTTATCTTTTCACAACATGCATGATGTAAAAATTGTAGAGCACTACAGGGTGGACAGGGGTACACGACAAGAACTTTGCAACCTCTACCATCCCAAACTCAGAGCTACAGCCAACCATGGGGAACTCATCCCACTGGAGACAGAGACGTGTAGCCCTTAGAATCTTAGCTAGCGGTACCTTTCAGAGACTAACACGAGACATAGTGGGGGTGTCACAAGCATCCAGGATACTCCACTAATTCCTGAATGCTATGTTCCAACATGATAGTAACCACATATAACTTCTCCGTAATTCTGAAGAGAGGGACAGATATAAGTTCTACCCTGTAGCACACTACCCTGAAGTACTGGGTGCCATAGACTGCACACATATAGAAATGAAGTCACCACCCAGGATACAGGGAAGGCTCTACATAAAGAGAAAGGGCTACCAATCTATCAACTGCCAAATCATGTGTAATGCCAAGGGAATAATTTTGAACAAGTGTGCTGGCAACCCTGGCAGTTACCACAACTCACATATCTGGCACACCTTACAACTGTACCAGATGTTTGCTGGGGGGATATCCCACAGGGTCATGTATTGAGGGATGCAGGTTATGCACTGGAACCGTGGCTGATGATAACCATCAGAAATTAACACACATGCACACACGCACACACACACACACACACACACACACACACACACACACACACACACACGGAAGAACGTCATTATTAGGCAAACACTCAAACACATTCAAACCAGACATATCATAGAGCATGTATTTTGTCTGCTGAAGTCACAGTTCCACTGCCTAAATACATCTGGGGAACCCTGCAGTACAATCCATGGACATGTTCAGAAATATTCACAGTATGTGCCATGCTACAAAACATAATTCTGAGGAAACACCTTCAGCAGGATCAGCAAGGGGAAAGGGCACACATTCCACCACCAAGGCCAAGATCAACATAGCCACAGGATGATGAGAAGTCAGAGGGTGAGCCACCAGCTGCTGTGGATTTAAGCAGACACAGGTGTACTCAGTATGCCCTTGCATTGACTAAGAGACAATGTATAGCACACTAACTCACCACATAGGGGCCTAAACCCTTCCTCCTACTCATATGCATATAGTAACATTCATGCCAGGCAACTCACACAACCACTACCTCCCCATGTATTGGCTGTGTACTGCTTGCATCAGACAGACTCAGCCCTGAACTGAAACTGTGGCAACTGCTGCATTTACAAGGTAAGTCCTGGACAGGGACTATATTGCTTAATAATGTGAATGTGTGGCATATCTTTGTATTTCATTAGTTGGTACAGTAAACAAGTAAAATATGGGAGGTTTGTACAGAAATTACATTAACGTGTGACAGCAGAGACTTATTTGACTTATATGGGTCCATTACTAAGTAGTAGGGTTTAGGTATCAAAAATTCACACATACCTCTCAATTGTACAGATGTTTAGGTTCATAGTTTCATAGGTGTTTACTAGGCTAATGACCACAAGGGCTTTTTTAAGCCTAGACATGCATCCCAAATCTCTGACAAGCTCTGATATCCTTAATAAGTGTAAGCATGGGCCTTGAGGATGAACCATTTACATGTTACCTGTGTCCATCAGAGAAATAGGTGTCAAACCAGGGATGAATTTCTGGTTTCCCATCCAATTGTCCAAGTTGCACTTGAATTGGTTAAGGAGGAACTCTGCTTCACATGGATGGGGAGCCTGGTTCATAGATGGAGTACTCTCCATGATACATATCTCTCCAGGAGGCCCTATTTATATCACAGGCAAGGTTTAAGTCTTTAGACTGGGTAATTCTGATGCTGCTTTTTTGTGGATATGCAGGAAAACAGTCAGAGTGGGGTCTGACAGTACCCTGTATGCCAGGTATAGATCTCCCCTCAAAAGCCTGTAGGAGACAGAACACAGGGATAGGGCCTTGAGGTAATCTGCATAGGATATTTTACTTACACCCTGTATTCTTTTAGTGAGGAACCTCTGTGGAAGTTCCTGTTGTTGGATATGCCTGGTTAGGTACATATCAAAGGGGGCATTGTACTCAGTGATAGGTTTGATGAATGCCAAATACAGTGGAACAATGACTTCCTTGGACTTAGATGCCATACCTTTGTTTATAAGTTGTGCAGCATAGAATGATTTCCTTACCACTGGAGACACATGATGGTTAAAGGCTAGATTACTATCGTTGTGTGTCCCTAAGTCCCTGACTACTGGATCAACTCTAAGGGGTGTGTTGTCAATATGATAGTTACCAGGGATGGATGACTTACCAAAGGATACTATTACGCATTTTTTGCCATTTAGTTTAAGTCCATGGCTCTGATACCAGTTGTTTGCCTGTGTCAGCCCCTCCTGGGGAACATTTGTGTCAGTGTGAGATTCAATGACAGCTCCTAATTTGCAATCATCTGCAAATTTATCAACAAGGACCATTGACATTGGCCTTTTACAGAATGTCCAGAGTTTTGCTCCGTATATTTGGTCTGTTCCTCATAAAAATTGCATTTTTTGCAAATCATTTGGATGATCAAAATATTAAAGTCACTAAATATTGACATGCATTTTAGTTTCAGACTTCATATCCCTCAAAAATGCATGCTAACACAAATCCTGTTGTTCTAAAAAATTTCTAAGTTTGCAAGAACAATGTTTAAAATGTGTTCCTTTTTCTGAGCATTTGTCCCCAAATTATGTCTGGTTTTGCCCAGATTTCTTGTGCTAAGATGTTAAGAGGTATGTCATACAGTCATACCACTCAAAAGTACTGATGATCACTGCATGGCCTCAGGTTAGCACCATTTGTTTGTACTGGAAAATCATTAAAGACAAAAGTTAGAAATTAATGATACACATTGTAGTTTCTGATTCACAACCCTCAAAAGATCATGCACTATAAAGTTGGGAAATATTGATGCTATCAGCTGTCTTACCTTCCAAGGCAAATATAAGTCAATGGTACAATTATGAGTTCAACACCACAAATGCAGATATACTAGGCAGTAAGTTACCTCTGCACCCTGAGCATCAGACCCAAAGCTTATGTATCCCTGAATCCAAAAGATAGGAAATAGGGATATGGAACACTAATCATCACTTACACAGGGTGTTGTGCGGGGGTCAAGAAAGCCTAGGCTGGGAAAAAAGTTCAGTGAATGTGTATGAGTAAGAAAGAGAAGCAGGCAGACATTTGGATAAACAAAGAGTGAGTGACACAAAATGAGTAACTGTTGTGTGTGTGTCTGTGGGGGTCCTCCAGGTGAAATTGATGTGTGAGTGGCTGCATGAACACAGCCAAGCTCTGTGCTACCTCTATATCTTGATATGTTGGAGAGGTGTAAGCCATGCATGGTAGAGGTGGCAGCTCATTGTTGTCATCCCCAAACACGAGAACTGGCAACAGGAGATGGACTGGCACATCCATGCCCAAGGTCAGATGAACTGCTGCTACCTGAACATGACTGATGTTTACTGGATAATCTTCCTTGACAAGGTCACCCAACAGTACAATCCCATAGCATGCTACATCTGAGTGCAGGTAGCAAACTCACTTATGGAGCAGTGGAAGTACTGCCACTATGGGCATGTGATTGGACATGGCTAAGTTGGCTGACAGCAGATCATGTGGATGACCTATGCCCACAAGGATGCCATTCTCCTCCCAGCACACGTTCCATTACAGACACCACCCATTCCAATGTGTCATTCATGTGATCCACTGAATCAGCAACATTGTGGAGGCAGACACGCATGTCAGACTTTGCCACTTGTACAACCCTCAGCATTTGACTGGAGCACCTATGTGAATGTGCCTGTGCCTCCATGATGGCCATACATTCAGTGGCACAGGAAGATATACCCACACCAGGTAAAGGAGGGACAGCAAGCCCCCTCCAAGCACCCCTATCAGCACTCCTGCATGGCACCTTGCGCACACTTTGGTTATGGATCAAGTCAACATGCACTGAAGTCTCAGTAGCTAAACTTCCCTAATAAAATGCCTAGCCCTCCACCTGTCCAATATCTGAGGGCTAAGTATAATGGGTAGGCATAGGCCTAATGGCTGTGTCTAAGGGAATTGCACAGGATGGCTGTATGCCAACCTCAGTGTCAGATTCAACCTTTACACCCCCTGACTGTGCCTCAATATGGCAACCACCATCATCATCAGAGTCTGCTGATACACTGACATCAGGTGGAAGGGGGCCCACACTTTCACTGTCATGATCACCTGTGATGAAAAGCAGGAAATACTGGACACAATTAATATCTACACTACTGTAGTCCAATATATAGTAGCAAACTAACTGTGGTGCAACTATTATGGACAGTACAGCAATCCATAAAACAGGCCTGACATCATCAGCACGCACTAAAATATTTGTTTCAATTGCTCAGCAGTACTGACATAAAAAAATATTTGGCTTACCATCTGCAGATGACAATCTCCTCTGCAATCCTGATGGCGCTGGAAGAAATTAAGCAGGAGGTAAGGGTAATTTTATCACAATTAAAAGTAATACAGGTGGTAAGACTTTAACCCCTTTATACTTTCAACAAGAGCGTGGCTGTCAACTCAAACCTAAGCTAATAACTGTAGCAATCTTTAATCCCCCCAAAAAATACATGTGACACAGAAGTAATGTATTGATTTCAATTGTTTTACTACACAACAGTATTCAACTGTTGAGATACCAAAGTCTACATGCTGTACTGCACTCTCCTGTGAGATGTCTGGATGCTTGATATTGGTCAGAAACTCGTCATTGGGTGTTAGTGGTGGTTAACTAACAGGCCCACCCGTAACACCCATCTGGTCACAGCCCACTGCAGCTGCTTTTATCCCTGTAGATGTGATCATGTCAGTGGCCCTGTGGTACAATTGCTCATACATCCTACTGTGGCCACCCACAACATTCAACTATCTTTTGCCAAATTTGAATCCTACCTGCCATATCTCCCCAGCCCCTCTCCAGCAGAAAAGCACCATGTTGCCCAAAGGCATCTCCTATGACCTAGTTCTCAACATCAGTGAAGTGAGGGTCTCTGAGGACTGACACTCCTGGGTGGCATACTCCTAGGTGTCCTAAAAGACAACAAATGGATAATATGCATAAGTATCACTTATGTAATGAATAATTGATTCCAGATAAAACAGAAAACACAGCCACTCAGTATTATCACCTGTAGAAACATGCAACAGTCTACAGATGTGAAATATGAACAACAGGTCAGATGCAAAACACGGAGAGTAACAAGAGCAATATATCCTTATTGGGGCCATAAAACTACCTCATTCTTGCCCAACCCCCTCCCCACAAAAGAACAGTCCATCCTTGTCTGTGCCATAACAGTAACTCACCTTTGCTCCCCCTCCAAACAAAATGGAAAATGGCACATTTTGCTAACAAACCATCTTTGAAATGCTAAATGTGCTATCAAAGGAACTGTCCCTGAAACACTTGTACATATTTATCACACAGGATTCCATTTTCATGTATTGGCAATCATGTATACCTCTGAAATGGCATGGGAAAATTATCCATGCCATCACTGCACTTCTAACAAATACATACAGATAAATGTGTAAAAGCCTTTGCTTCACATTTTTCTTAAATATATTCCAACATATGCAGCATGTAGCTGACAAAATGGAAACATACCTTCTGAAGTTCAGTACTCCTCTGTACAGATGAGTCTATATCATATTGTTGAATGCTTAATTGAGCGAATCTCTATTCATCAAACTCAATTAAGCGAAAGCTCAATTAAGGGAATAACAATTTCAGTGAAAACTTTCCCAGGCAAAATAACCACTGGGCTAGCTCCCAATTGTAACAAAGACAACAACATGTAAAACTCTGAAAAGTGGAGAGCTATGCCCCCCACAGCCCCCAGTGTGGGGGGGGGGCTTCATGCCCCCACACCCCTAACTAAATATACCAACTTCAAGATCTCACTACAGTGGAGAAAATGGCAAATACCCGATAACAGCCAATCACATCCTTTCCCTGAGAAAGTTTTCACCTAGATTGTCATTTGCTTAATTGAGCTTTTGCAGAATAGGGTTCAATGAATAGCAATTCACTCAGTGAAGCATTCAACAAACTAAAGTTGACCTGTACAGATATATCTTAAAGAAATAGAATTATGTGCAGTCTTCCCAATATAAATAAGCCTCCTCACCATCAGTTTGCCTAGCTACACCATTGCCTTTTTATATGGTGTTTATTCAGGGCTGTTAGCAGGCAGCCACAGTGGTGAAGCGGTTAGCATTGTCACCTCACAGCAAGAGGTTCTCTGGTTCGATCCTTGGCTGGGGTGCCTTCTGTGTGGAGTCTGCATGTCCTCCCTGTGGTCGTGTGGGTTTCCACCAGGTGCTCCGGTTTCATCCCACATCCCAAAGACATGCTGTAGGTGGATTGGACACTATAAATTGTCCATATGTATGTGTGTGTGTGTGCGCGTGTGTATGCGTGTGTGCGTGTGCGCGTGTGTGCGTGTGTGTGTGTGTGTGTGTGTGTGTGTGTGTGTGTGTGTGTGTGTGTGTGCCTACCGTGGAAGGTTGGGCGCCGTTCTGGCAACTCAACACTATAAAACTCTACTGCCAATTATGAGCAGACAGGTGATCCGCTGTGGCGACCCCTAACCGGGAAAAAACAAAAGAAGAAGAAGAAGATTCAGAGCTGTTAGCTCGACAAAGATGCAGATCAGGTATGAGCTCATAAGAATTGTTGAATCCCAAATACTTGGATCCATGTAGGAGATGCAAATATAGTACAGGCACTCCATCAGTATTTGGTTTTAATGGATTGTAACTGTGAATGATTAGTGGTTGGGAGAAGGAAAACACAACAGCACTGTAGGCTGCCTAACTTCCACTGGGTGTGTCAGGCTTGATCTAGAAAGTGTTAGATGTAAGGTTGGAAATGTACATAAGCAGCACACAATTAACAGGTTGTGTTCCTTATATCCAACCTGCCCTTCATTTGTTGGCCACTGCATATGATATTATTTCCACTTAATATCATCACATATTTTAAGGTCAATGGTATAGAATGGCTTGCACACTGCATGTCTCAGATTACTGCTTAGATAAATGAAGAATGGCCAATAAACACAGAAATGTAAGACAGAGCTGTATATTTGCAACCGATAATCATGACAGGTTGTGCAATCACTAGGTGCACTTCATCCAAAAATAATACATGTGCAAATAACACTTGTATGGTTTGATTTCACTGTAGATACTGTTGCAATTGGTTGTGCACATATTGAGTTAAGTTCTTTGCTGCAGAACTGTTTGCATGATAAAGAGGGATAAGGTACCTATCCTGTATTCTAAAGGTACATTGGAGTGAGAGTTCAATTCCAGAGCTATGTAGACATATCTCATGTGTACTAATATTGTCTAGTGTGTATGCCTAAGATTGTTCTTCCTTATTCCTCATTTCAATAACTCTCCCTTGTTGTATCTTTTTCCTTTTCCTTTTATTTTTATTTATTTATTTTATTGGCCAGTGTTTGCAAGCTGCACTGCTTAGCATAAACATAGGAGATGGAGAAAAATAAATGTCAGGCTTGGCTATGCTTATCTGGTTTGTGAGAAGTATGGCAGTGGACAAGTTGGACAACTGGCCCACCCAGGAAGCAGACAGGACCCAGACAGACAAAAATAGAAACCAGATACAGTCAATTAATACTACTGGCCAGCACACAAACCTGATAAGCAACTTTAAAATGCAATTAACAGCGAGCCCTTAAGAATGATTAATAAAATAGGGAATATCATGTAACTAGTCCTGTGGCAGCAGCAGCTGTAAGTGTAGGGATGCAGTAGAGCTTGTCCTGAGTTCTAGTATAGAGTGTGTAACCTTTATTTTACTGTTGCGACATTGTAGTTCATACTAATGAACTTCAACATAGACAAGTGTTTCTCAACCATCTTGTGGCAACTGGTGTAAGTGCAGGACTGCCAAACACATGGTCCTGTGTTGGAATGCAGCATATTCCATACACTTTTACTGTTGCTCCACTTCCCATTATAGTCTTTCTCACATGTAACACTTGGCATAATGGAGCTGATATGAACTATATGTATGAGGGCTGAGAAACTAGCATTGTATCAGTTATTTCTGTATATATCTATGTATTAGCACACATGACTGTGGGTATAGTGTGTACTATATTCCTGTAAGTATATTTTTGCTATCTGGACTGGCATGGTCTGCACATTTGCCTAACACACATACACAGCTGTCTTTGCATCCATTAACATTGAAATTGCAACTGCAATTATGTAATCTCTCACTGCTTGGCACTGTTGCACTCCGCTTACTGTTGCACAAACATTTGCTCAAAGGTGACAATGCTGTGCTCTGTGTTTGCATGATAGTAAGAGGAGCACAACAGTTTAAAACAGTATGCTCACTCCCAGTAAATGTGATAACTGGAATTTGTGGGAAACCATCACTCTCTATTGCATTTCATCCACGGAAGACATAGCAAACATTTGAAGAGAAGGTATCTGGTTTAGGGCAAAGAGATGGGTGTCCAGGAGTCTAAGATTTTTATTGGACTCCTAGTTAAGAACCACAGAACCAGGCTTCTACAGTGGGACTATAATGGCTCCCAGTATAAGTCAGGAGCTTAGGATAGTTTAGCCTGGGCTGTATCCAGTGCCACTGATATCCCGAACACTGGTGACCAATGTAGGCATCATTATAATGATCTAGAGAGGATGAAGGGGGATACCCTTGATGCTTGGATCAAGGAATTTAGAACTGTGGACATCCCACAGCTGTGTAAGTGTCAACTGCAGCTATTACTTGTAAGACCTGAATGCTGAATATAGGCAAAATTTGTATTCAAAATGGTATTTTGTTCTGTTCTGTTTTTTTCCACAGCTGCCAAGGACTGAGAGGTCAATGTCCAAGCCAATGGGGCTAGACTGGCAAAGTGTTGTTGTGACATTAAAAGTTAACGATAGCTTTTTTTTTGGTATTTTAACGAGTTGTATCAAATTGAGCATACATATCCCAACTGTAAAAGCAAGTATGCATGCATTAGTCTGTAGCACAAACCAAGAGCACAATATTCGACTTTTGTCAGAGGTTGTGTGTTCAAATACCACACTTCCCAAGTATACAATACTGTTAATTCTTCAGTTATAGTTAAATTGAATTAAAATCTCTATACTAGTGGCACAAATGCCCTGCTGTAAATTGTAATCTCTATAATTGGAACAAGCACATGTGCAATATATGCACATGTCAAGGAATACTTGCTGCAATCTGTAGTATAGTGTGCATCTGTTAGGAGTTGGTAGTCTTAATAGTAGTCTTAAAAGTAAAAGTTAAGATAGAGTCAAATAATTGTATTTATGCATTGCATGTCACATATAAAGGTACTAATCTTGTCTCTTTTCTTTTTCTGTCACACCAACCCTTATCTCTCTTATTTTATTTTTATTTTATTTTTTTATTTTTATTTATTTTTTTAATTTTATAACATGTCAAAATGTGTCAGTGTCATCCATGTTTGCCATTTCAATACATGTTCCACAGCACAGTGGGATTGGGCTACCCCACAGGATCTACCTGCCCCCCTCCACCAGCTCCAGGACCATTGCCCAGCACATCTGGAAGTCTATCTGGTAGCACTGCCTCTGGTGCCCATGCACTACCTGCCCCCTCAGGTACTCCTGCCCTGGATGTTCATCCAGTGGTTTCCTCCAGGAGCAGTTTCAGATGGAGTGATATTATCATCTGCACTGACTTGCCAGGCATGGTGCAAAGGGCTGCATGCCACACTGTTGGTCCACATCTATGCCAGCTGGAGAAGCTGCTGTCCATTATTTTACATAGTACCAGGAAAAAGAGGAGAAGGAGATATCAAGTACTCCAACCAGTGGCAGAGTGAGGTGACAGTGATGACAGTCCAGTGGGTGAGGACTCTATTCTCACTGTCACCCAGCTCGACCAAGGGTTTGGGATGTCCCCACCCTCACCCCAATCATGGCGTCACCCAACCTTTTGTATCCATCACCATCCCTGTCTCTTGTCTTGTTTGACTTGTCTGTCTGCATTTTCTTCTTCACCTACCCAAGTTACCTGTCCCAGACATTCCTACATCCCTTCCCCAACATTACTCTCTCGCTCTCTCAAAAAAAAAAAAAAAAAAAATGGGCACCTGTCCCACAAAAAAAAATATCCCATACATAGCTCTCCACGTGTCTTTTTAACACAGTTGATTCAGTCCAATTGGCTATACAACATGATTGTGTTGTGGTCACCCATCTCTCTTGAGGTAACAGTCCAAATTCGTTAATATTTTCCACATATGTTCACTTTACACTGTTAAAGAAATGGATAGCTATGTTTTTTTTTCCTGTCTCTGTCCTGTACATTCATGCCCTGCATTCAGCTTCTTCTTCCCCCCTATTGTTCCCCTTTTCACCACTGTCCTATTTACCCATTTCACCTCTTTAAGCCATTATTCTGTGAAGGTGCACACTGCACATCAATGGACAGCAATGGGGAATAGCATCAATGTATTTACATGTATTTAAAAATATTATATACAGGAGAAATGTATTTAAAAGTATTATATACAGGAGAAATGTATTTAAAAGTATTAGGTACACCTGTATTCAAACCCAGTACCATCTGGCCCCAACAAGGAATGCATCAATGCATTAACAAATGCTGCTACAGAGTCAGTTAAGCAACAGGTGTATTTCATAAGCTCAATACTAACTGTCAGACTTTAGCAATGTGGCTTGCACAGTTTAGCTATGCTCAAACATGTGTATCACACATGTGTATTCACTTTGGTAACTGTTGCACAAACCCTCTGCTTGCAAAGCTATAGAAATGTAGATATTATGCTGTATTACTGCTGTTTACTATCCATTCCCTCTGTTTGATATGAAATTACATGTGGAAACATTACAAACTAAGGGCCCTATCTACCCATATGTCACATGTTTATAATCCTGCTGACTCAGTACTTTTTCAACACATATATTAACCAAATAGTGTTTGAATCCTGGGGTTAGATTATTTATAATGGGTGGACAATTAGATACTTAAAAAGCCAAGGAACTGTTCAAGGCACAACGCAAACAAGTTTAACTAAACAAACTGTAAAAAGGGTTATAGCATTTGATAAAATAAGTAAAATACTACTACTACTACTAGTACTACTACTAGTACTACTACTACTACTACTACTACTACTACTACTACTACTACTAATAATAATAATAATAATAACTACCAAATAATTATAAGTGCAACAAGTTAAGGGTCTTTTCTGGATATTTTATGAAGCTTAAGCTTGAAGATTGCCAGAAAAAACATCTTTCAGCATGTATGTGTCAGCTCTTTCTCCTGGAAGTCTTAGGAAAGACACAGGGAAATGGCAACCAGGACTAGGTGTCCCACTCATCACTCTATATGTTCTAATTTACAGCTGGATGTGTTAAAATTGCCCCAACATAATGAATCATTACCTAGAAACTTGCAAAACCAAATAGTATGGCACTGTAGAGGAACCAGTGACACTATCTTATTAAACTTCCAAACTTTTATTAAAAAAATAAAATAACTAAAACAAACTTATAAATATTAATGCTTTAACTTGCTCACCACATTTTTGTCCATATTTCCAAGTTTGTTTTAGTTACTTTACTTTTTTAATAAAAGTTTGGAAGTATAATAATATCATGTCACTGGTTTCTCTACAGTGCCGTACTATTTAGCTTTGCTGGTTTCTACACCGTGGTGTTAATGTTTTTGGCAGTGTTGTTACTCCTTGTTTCTGTGACTGCCTAGAAACTTCCCAAAGTGATTAAAATCTCCTTTTCCTCGCAGTGATTATAATCCCTCCAGAATAGACAATATTATCTCTAGGTACATTAGCCTTTACAGTTTTCAATTATTTAATGACTTTGTCTAAGAATGTCAACTTCCTACTCTGTGGAAAACATCTTTGGCCAACCAGGTACATAAGATAGCCAAATGTTTGAAAAAAAAGCCAACCAGGTACAGAATGTAGAATTTCCCATGCTTTTAATAATGTGAATGCAACTGGTGTTTTTACCCTTCTGTCAAAATCCTTAAAAAAATTTACTGAAGTCTGATTTCTGCAACAGCAGTCTGATCTTTCAGTTATTCCTAGATCTCAGTTTTTTTTTTTTTTTTTTTTGGTCATAGCAATGGGTATGTCTTACTAACATGCATTCATTTTATAAGTTTAATTTATATCAACCCATAATTAAATCATTATTCCAACCACTGCAGACATTTAGTACAAAAAACCCACACTCTTTCCACAGTCAATACTTTTACAGTTTTTGTCTAAATGAACCTGTAATAAAGTAGGTCCCAAGTTATCCTTATTATTATTTTAAAGTTTCTCATGCTCTCTCTCTTCCCCTTCTAGTTTCCATTAGCACCTATAAGACTTACATTTTGAGTGCTAGCACATCACTGTATTATGTTTCTGCTCAACTAATCCATCATGAATCTGAGAAAATTAACAAATGGTTTTGTAATTAGGGTAAAAACCAGAGATGAAAGAGGGCATCCTTGTGTGGTTCCTTTAAAAATTTATATAGAATCAGAAGTAAAAGTACCTATTTTAATATATGCAAAACAATCATCGGAAAGAAGAGTAATAAGATGTTTGAAGTTACTTAAGAAATTATATTCTTCTAAAACCAGCACAAGATATTTCTAGCTTCCTGAGTCAAAAGCATTATTAATTTCAGGACTCATTAATGTTAAGTTCTCTCTTGTTTTATTTGCAAAGTCAATTATTGTGATTATTCTTTTAATATTATCACAAGTATTTCTGTTTAAGATAAAACCAATTTGATCTCTGTCATTCATGGAGGATAAAATATATTTGTATCGATTATCGTGATTTGCCATGAACAATTTATAATCTATATTTGAAATTGAAATCGGCCTGTATGAAGACCATTCAGTAAGATCATTGTCAGTTTTTAAAATTGGAGAGATAAAGGTATATTTCCAGGAAGGAGAAACTTTAGCTAGGCCCTTGACTATAGAAGAAACCTTGTGTAGTATGTCTAGGGCTTCTTTGGGTAACAGCTTATAAAGTTCAGATATTATCACATCATTATCTGGTACTTTATTAGGTTTCAGTTTTGAAATTTGAGTTTGAAGTTTATATATAGAGACTGGTTTGTCAAGTAATTTCATTTGGTCATCAAATAGTTTAGTTTTTATATTTTTTTGATAAATCCATCCATCGATCCTTAGCCTTTTTTCCCATTTTTGCACATGGGGATGGGGTGTCATTTTAATTATTTCTTCTCGATCTATTAATATATTATTTTGATTGATTTTATTATAATAATCTCTGAATTCCTTTATAATATATTCTCTTCATGTTGCTTTTCTTTTCTTCCTATGTGAGTAAACTACTTTTATGAGAATCTAACAGACAAATGGAATACAATTTTCTTCACAATGGAAAAGAGGTTATCCATAATCAAAATGATTATCTTACCAAAAATTGTATATATTATACAATCACTATCATTACCCCCCCCCCAGACAAAAAGTTGCATTAAAGAATTTAATACTTTAATTTTGAGATTTCTCTGGTAGCCCAATAAACCAAGAATTGCTTTAAACCATCATATGAGAGACTGGGTAGCAGGATGGATAGGGCTACTGGATATAGAACCATATTCATTATCATCAAATATAAGAACAATATATCTTTGGATTAATAACACACAGCTAGGTGGAAAGAGTTTTTAGGAAATCTTTTATTAAACTCAAAACATAATAGATATTCTAAGCATTATCTCACACTAAATAACAGTTTACATTGGTTATTTAAGGATTATCTTATAGGGAAAAGTCACCAAACAAGTGAATCCTTTTTCATTTCTACTATATTAAACACTTAAACATTTTATATATAGAAACCTGGCATATAAAGCATGGGTCTTCCATATATTTCCTATGGCATGTACCCAAAATAACATATCCACTTCAAAAGTAGAAACAGTGATCATATTTAAAGAGAAAAATCTGCTATATTGGTTTCGATTAATGAAAGATGAAAAACTACATTTTGTTGATTATATTAAGAACAAATATAATTTAAATAAAGATGGGCTAGATGTACAATCCTGCAGACACCATGTAGAAGGGGAAATTAAGTTAATACAACCAAGGATAAGAGATCATTCCCAGAATAATTCAATATCTAATATTATCAATGCAACAAAGCACATCAGGACAGGGTCTCTTATTTAAATTATATAGAGTTGTGAGGAGAGAAACAAAAAATTGTAATGACAATTATTGGAACTATTTTACCCAAATTAATAACGGACCTCTAAGTGAAGAAGATAAAACAATAATTCTAATATCTTCTAACCATACAACTTTATCCTTTATCTCTTAGATGGAATCTCTTGACTTGGAAATTTCTGCATAGATATTTCTTCATACCACGTACAATTGAATTAATGTTCACGCAGAAATAATTTTGTTGGAGATGTAAGCAAGAACATAAAGTGGATTGGCAACATGTTTTTGACTGTACTGACTTCGCACCTTATTAGAATAACATTAATCTCTTTTGACAGGCTTTTTTGGAGATAAATGTATTTTATCTAAATCACTAATCCTTTTTAACACTCCTATTCCTATATGTGTTAAAAAAAATAACATTCTGTGGTCTATACTATCTATAGCGAGAAAGGTTATAACTCAGAATTGGAAGAACGACTCTATATTCTCCTTCATAGATTTTATAAATATTGTAACTGAAGTCTGTCACCTACAAATCATTACAATTAAGTCAATAAAAAGAACAGCCAGGATTACCTCTTGGTACACTGCACGGACAAAACTTAGAGATCTGCTTGACAAGCAAAAATAACTGCATTTTACAACTGATGTAATGTGTATAACTTGAATGACTTGATGGTTAATGGACAGTCCTGTAAATAGTTGTTTTTTTCTTTTGAGTGTGAGGTTTAGTTGAATTGTTTTTTCACTTATTATGTTCACATATTTCTGACTGTAAATATTGTTATGGTTATTTTACAAATAAACATAGCAATATGGTTATGGTTATTTTACAAACTGAAAATCCAATAAAAACTTAAAAAAATCTCATTCAGCAGCTGATATAGATGATGGCAATGTCAATTCAAATCAATTTTGATCTAGTTCAGAGGTGGCTAAGTGAGACTGGCCTCATGTTAAATAAAGCCAAATCTAGATGATAACAATTAACAGCCAATGTCAGCTCACACATCCTGGAGGGACAGAAACAGACAAGATTCATTGCAGCTCCATGTTGCATAAGAGGTGAGATGCTTATTTGAGAGGGTGCACATACATGAAAGTAGGCATGCATCTCCTGAGGCAGCAGTTACAGAAGAAGCAAGGCTGCTTTGAGGTGGAAGGGGGTAGGGCACTATGATGTTGCACCTGTGTTGTCCATCATAGGATGTGGGTTGTGTTGAACCTGGTTGAGCATAAGGTAGGTCTTGTGGACTTGAATGAGGGGAAGAGCTGGTGGCAGCTGATTGTCAGATAAAGTGAGGGGAAAAATATCCTAATATAAGTCAATGATTCATCTAAAGGTACTTCATATGGAGTTAGTAAAGTCAAGTTTTAGATAATTAGATTGACAATATAGTCCATATTGAAAAATATGCTTTTAATAAAGCTTTTAGCAATATTGTTTATCTGCTTCTTTCTTAATTGGGTAGTCGGTTTGGTCCTCAAACTATTTTCATCCTTGATCTGGGTGCAGTTGCCCAAGTTACATGACAGTATACACCACAGTTTTGACAGATGGAGTCATTCTGTGTATACAAACAGCAAAGCACCAATAAAGTTGTTAGTATATTTACTTTTTGTAGTTGAGACAGCTGCTTTACAAAACATTATTTCTTTTAGAGTATGTGGAGCAATACTGTTTTAACATTTATCAAACATTCTATATACAGTTTTGAACTAAAAGAGACATTCAAGGGAATTAAGAAAGAACCCTACTGCTTGTGTTAAAAAAAACTGATTCCACAAGGCTGTATTTTGTGTTTTAGAGACAAATTTCCCAGAATAAGGAAAGAGCTCATCATCAGCTGCTTTGCATGACTGAATCAATGTTAGTTCCTTCAAGTTCTGATCACCACATTCCTGTGGTAAACAGTGGAAGTGGCCACATCATCTTAGCACAGGCACTACACCATTCAATCTCTCATGCAAAATACAGCCATTTGAATACACACACACACACACACACACACACACACACACACACACACACACACACACACACACACACACACCATATACAAACACCTGTCCCTGTGTTGTAAAAACATCCACAAAGCCTCCCTTTCCATCCCTTGTACATCAAGGATGATTACAGTCAGTCTTTAATGCCAAGCATTACAATTTCATACTTCATGTCCATCAGTAAATCCATTGTAGTGACAAAGTTGTTATACTACCAGTTTTCTAAATTTGTTGCAGTAATAATTAATGTGTACCTGATTGTTTCACCCCATTAATTTTGGCGTTGTATCGCTTGCTTGTATTATGAGGCTGAAACATATTCCTAACATTCCCTGTTCCTCTCTCTCTCATAGTTCAAAACTGTTGCAGGCCTTGAATAATGTATGAGTTCCTCAGTACATATGAAAAAAAAAACACCTTCAATGAGCTAACATCAATTACAGCAGTGGGTTAATGCTGGCATTTACTTGGGCAAGGATACAATGTTTAAAACCTACCTGGCCACTAGACTCACTAGCACTTAACTCTACAACACTGGATGAATATAGCCTTTTGTCTGTGCTCTTTACCATCAGCAGCCAGGAGTGGCCATGCTACTTTATGTAGCTAAGCAATTCTGTGAATTACTCAACTGCAATAATACCTTACTATAGGCAATTCTGGGCTAATTACCATGTGTCTCTGCTTTGACTGGCTCATTAACATTTAGCATGGCTGCAGTGGCAGTTAAATGCCATGCTACATATTTTTGCATAGGAGGACCATTGTAGGGCTGCCACTGAATCAGAAGGGGTTACTGGGAGGTGTATACCTTATGTATACCTCATGGTAATCTTTCTGAATCAGGCCCATTGATAACAGATGCAAATGTAGAACTTTTTTTTACTTAAAGGCAGTGAAATATGAAGTATTTAAGAGAGACAAAGATCTAAAATTAGTAAAGAGATAAAGGAATAACATTAATAAATTCATCATCTAGACCTCAACATATAGAATATCTAGGTGAGAAATGCTAGAGAAAATAGACAGTATATGACCTGGGATGGCTACCACCTCTATCTTCACAGCTTTCATATGTTGGCTATATATCTTATGCCCATTTGACTGATAAGTCCTTGTGACTGTAAAAAAGAAGAATTGACTGCAGAAAGGAATTAATGCACAAATGACAGAATACTCATTTATGTAGCAAAGGTACACAGGAGTGTGCAAGAAAATTAATGTTTATATAGCTATATATATATATATATATATATATATATATATATATATATATATATATATACACACACACACACACGCACACACACACACTTACACATATATATATCTTTATAAATTCCTACCTTTTTGACGTAATACTTTCCTGTTCTGTGTTTAATCTGGATCATGTTTTTCTAGCCTGTGTTCTCATTTGATATGCATATTTTTATAACTATTGGTTTTTTATCTATTACAAGTCTTCTGTAATGATTACAGAATTCCTAACTGTTGCATATGCTTCCTTGTGGCAAATTATTGTACATCCATGAATATAGTTACCTCTACTTTTTATTTAGTTTATGATTTGCCACTGCTGAAACAAGTCTATATGTAATCAGTCTACCATGTTAAAAAACATCTGAGAATGGGTATATAAAGAATATATACATATTTGATTCGATGATTATTGTGGCCAATTTAGGTGATGGGTGACTCATTGAAAGGATTACTTATGACACAACTTTTCAAACTTGCCAGTGTTGTAAATATATTTGTAGTGTAAATGAAATCTGCAAAGAGGGCTCTGAAATCCATTTACTATAAATTAACAAAGCAAGGCATCACACGAACAATTGTAGAGTTTATTATTTGAAGACTGACAAATTTTACAACTAGACACCATCATTTATATGTAGTTCTAATGAGTATAGCATAATCTCTCTGTTTTGTATATAGCCAATATGAATATTTATTTTTTTAAGTACTCTGAAGAGCTGAATACCCTTTAGCCAACAGTATTATTTATTTATTTATTTTGCATTTGTTGCTCGGGATTGTCCAACTGAGCTGAAGAGCCCTTTTTCAGTGGAGGCCTGGGGAGAAAAGCTCCAACATATTATACAATTTTCATTATAAATCAGCATTAAACAGCAATGTTACAGGATTATTACAAGGCATTAAGTAGCAATACAATGTTATACAGTGTCAATAATCAGGAGTATAAAAAAACTATTTCAAGATATATAAAAATAAATATGTCATTAAGATGAATATAATTTAGCAGTAGTAACAGTATTAGTTCTTTACATATTTTCTATGAATGTGTGGCATATGAGTCCAGCCTACTCCTTTCTTAGAAATCTGTGAGTATTGTTTAAACTTTTTAGAAAGCATTAAATTATAAATTTACAAAATCTCACAATACAGGGAAAAATTTACTTTTCCCAAATTATTTATCATATACAGGATGTTAAATGATCCATAATATAACTTCTGAGTATTTAATACAATGAATCATGTCAACCCAAACAATATAACAGGTAATATGTCTTATTTAAAACGTTTACTCTGTCTGTGGCTGGGATTCATCATGTCATGGTATTCAATACAGTCAAAAGGCCATGTTCAACCACCCGCCATGACTGTGATATGGGGTTTAGGGGGGTTAGGGGAGGCAGTAGACAGCAGGGAATATTCATAAATGCTAGTGTCATAAGGGGACTAGCAGCAATAAAGTGGGAACCAATATACAGCAGGGACGTCCCTTAAATGGAAATGCTGTAATGGCACCAACAGCAGTATGGGGACTGGGAGGTGGGGACACAAACTAGCCACCAGGGCATAATAGGTAAGTGCCATAATGCCTCTTCAAGTATTATAGGGATTGGGTGAAAATGGAAGGGCAGGCAGGTTACAGACAGGTATGCTGACTGTGGTGTGCATGTGTTTGTGTGTGTGTGTGTGTGTGTGTGTGTGTGTGTGTGTGTGTGTGTGTGTGTGTGTGTGTGTGTGTGTGTGTGTGTGTATGCGTGTGTGCATGTGTGCGCTTGTGTATTCATGGTTTGCGTACTTGTGTGAAAGTGTGTGTGGAAGTGTGAATGAGGGGTAATTCTACTGCCTAAATGAGCAGCAGTTTACAATCACAACAAGCAAATCAGCATTGACCTACACATTGTGGTAGCCAATAAAGAGATCTGACTTTGTCACGGCCAATGTGTTTCTGAATCACAGACTGGCACATCGATGGAACTCATCTTTTCATGCTTGGCCCTTTAATGAATCTATAATATCAGCATGTGTGAGTATAATAGATTTCACAGAATGACAAACAAAAGACACATAGTATTAAAAAAATGTTAAACTTGTAGAAACTGCTTAGACAGATACACTAGATAGAGTATTACAATTTTATAATATTGTTCAAACCTTTTTATACATTACTTCAAACATAAATCTAACAGTATTAATCCATTGCAGACTGTATAATTATTAATTTATTCATCCTGTTAACTCATTGACTTTAATGGAGTCTTAGAAATTTATAATCAATGTCACTGGATGCACACTGGGTGCATCCCTAGCATCTTGACAAGAATCAAGTTTTATCTTCACAAATTAATCAGAAATTAAATTTTGTAGTGAAAGCAATTATTAGTGCAATGAATATTAATTTTTGTGAACAATTCACAGAACTGCAGTACATTTATACTGCCAAAAGCATTATTTTCATCTGGGACTAGGCACTTTTTCTGTGTTACCTGATAGATAAAATATTTACTGCAATATAAGGTATCATTTGATGCAGTTATCTAGCAATACTTAACATGTTTTTACAATTCTTAATGTGAATGATAATAGTGAATATTTTACATATTTGGAGGTGTCACAAGGTTTGAATGCATGGAAAGCTTACATTAATTACACTTTACCTACAGGGAATGAAACAGAAATACACTGAGATACAGACTTTTAGTGTTATGCATACTAAAAGCCTGCTCTCGTTACATGAAGGAGGGTCTATGTGTTTTTGCTGTCTGTATGCATTTTTATTCTTTGCATTTATACCATATTTGTCTTGACTAGACATGCAATCAATAAATGTAAAAATCCTGTTTTTCCTGCCACAACATTGGGCCCTTAAACAAAAACAGAATGACATTGTTTTTCCATTTTATTGCAAAAGACAAAGGTGAATAATTCATTTTTTTGTTTCCCCACCAATAAAGAATACAAATTACATATATTACAATATGCGTTGCAAAGTAAAAAAAAACTAACTTATCTTCCTGAAACTGAAATTTGCATAGTTTACTCCTTTGTACATTTATATATAAATAGTTTATAACTTTTCTATTTTTCTTCTTTTGATTTGATGCCTTCAATGAAGGTCATTGGTAAGCATGTCTGGTTTAGTCTTTGTACACATCTGACACAATATTTTCATGATCAAGTCTCAGAAAGGGGCTCTGTCACTGCTTCTTTGCTAGAGCAGTTTCTGTAAATTCAGTCTGTCTGTCAAATTTGCTATTTCATAGATTGAAAGAGGGACTGGGCTTAGTGGGACTCTTCCTTGTAAACCTTGCGGTATTTAGACTCCTAAGGTGTGATCTGTGTCTTGCCTTACCTTCTCGGCCATTGGGGATCTGGCAACCCAATGTGTCTTATGTCTACAAATCAAATATTGTAACAAACACTAAGACTAGAGATTTGAAGCTATCACAGCAAATAAACAAACAAAAAAAAAACAGTGGAGACACTTGCTTCTCATAAAATGACTACCCTTAGCAATTAAACCTCCAATTTCCCTCCCTGACCCCTTCCTCCCCAGTTTTATTTAAAATGATCATCCTTAATGATATACTAAACCTAATTCTACCCTTACCTCGTCAAAGATCCCTAGGATCAGATGTTCTGTTCTCCAGGTTCTTTAAGCAATATGGCAATATTAGTATCCAACAATATATGCCATTTATTTAATATTTATTTTACACAACAAACATTTTCTATAATTTAATAGAAAGTAGCAGCAATTCCCACACCTAAATTTTCAAATTGAATACATCAAATGTCTGACCTATATCCTACCCATATGTAAACTTTAAAAAGTCATAACACCACCAACTTACTGGCTTCCTATTCAAATGTAATGCGCTCATATACTATAAACATATCTTGAGAAAGCAAAGTGACATTTAAAGAGCTTTACACACTCTAACTAATGGAGTAGTGAAAAAAACAAACAAAGCAAGTGTACAGGTACCCTTTTTTAAGAATGTCTCAAACTCCTAGGACTAATTAACATGCAAAATGATTAGAACTACTAAAAACCCTTACACAGCCGAGGTTCAATTCCTCCTCCTTCTCTTCTACAGACTGGGTCTCAGGTTAATTAACAATAGAAGCTTCTCTGTTAGATGAAAGACCATCTTCTCACCACCCTAAAATATCCTACTTGGAGTGTCCCATGGCTCTATCCTTACTCCTATCCTTTTCAGTATTTTCTTTAATTATTTACATACTAACCTATGAAAACCAAACGTTATCCTTTATGTTATTGACCTAGTTTTCTATTACTCATTCCTTAACTATAAAACGATGTTACTTATAATCAAACACATTTTTCTTCATCCATGTTCGATTAGTAGAAAAGTAACATTAAATGCACAAAATACATAAATAAATAAATAAATAAAAAGTTATGTGTTTGGGTCTACTTGCAAATGAAACAATTTAGCACCACTGTCCATTCCTCTAGCATACAATTAGTTGTCTCAGCCCTCAAGAACTAAGAATACTGCATCCACGGGGCCTGACAACATAAGAGATCACCTGATTATCAGTGCCAAATATGGTCTTTCTGAACCCCAAGGTAAAATCTTTAATCTAAACCTCTCCACTGGCTACATATCTGAAGCCTGCAAACAGCTATCATAATGCCATTACACAAGGGTAACCAACCATGGACCCATTATTCTCAATAACTTCACAAGTAAAGCTATGGAGAGCATTGTGTCAGAATTCATTAATCTGGACATTGAAAGCTTCACACCCTGGACCCTCATCCGTTTGGCTTTATTAAGGGTTCTGCCTCTTTAACCCCATTCATTTCTTCAAAGAAATATCTGAAGAAGTGGATAGTGGCTATGCAGTGCATACAACATATCTAGACCTGGCCAAGGCTTTTGAAACTATTATCCATGCATGAATTATTGACAGACTTGTCAATTTGAATATAAATCCTTATACTGTATAATGGAGAGTTGATAAGTTGTCTGACAGAACCCATGCAGTTAGAGTACCATATGTCACTTCTTAGAGCAAGACAGTTGCCAGTGATGTATCACATGGCTCAGTTTTGGACCGTCTCCTATTTGGTATATACTTATCAAACCTTCAGGCCAGCACTTCTGGCCTATGGTTAACTAAGTAAGTAGATGACTGTATATTGGTTGCTATTATTCAAGTTACTCACAATTGCTCTAACATGGCTTAGACCATGTTAAGACCTAATGCAAGGACAATGGTCTCAATTAATTGTAAACAAGTGTAGCATAGTTCATTCTGGCAAACACAACAATTTCACTTACCATACTATGATTGTATGAACTCTCCAATCAGACACTGTTGTAAGGGATCTGGGTACTCTTGTTGTGAATTCCTTATGATTTGACCATCATGTCTCCACAGTAGCTCAGAAAGCCTTTTATCTGATCCATCTAATTTCCAAAGACATTTCCATTAGATCCAAAAAAGTCTCAGTTCCATTTTACTTACATCTTATCAGACACAAGACTAATTATAATGCACCTATTGCTATATATCTATGTAAATATATCACACAACTTGAGAGAACTCAGAGATTCATAACTAGAAAGATCAGTGGTCTGAGAAACCTTAGCTGTCAGGAGAGACTAGCAGCCCTTCCTCTGTATTCAGTCTTCTGTAGAGATCTAAGTCTAGCCTTTAATGTCAGGTATCCAACCCTATTTGATCTCCTACTCCTTTCTAGAACTAGTCAGGCATCCAACCCTATTTGATCTCCTACTCCGTTCTAGAACTAATGGTACATAAAATACTCATTTAAAGGAACTAAACTTTCATCAGATAAATAAGACAAGCTGGTTGGATAGCTTCCTATCCCAATGTACCCCTCACCTGTGCAGCCGACTTCCATTATATGTCAAGCAGAGTAGCACACTTGCTACCTTCAAGGTAAACCTAAATAATTGGATGGACAGCCTCAGATTCTGCCTGGCCTATTTTGTCTTGCCCTCCTTGAGTTTAGAGGTAAATTTTGAATAGGATTTTTTGGCTAAGCTTGAAATTGTATGCAGATCAATTGCCTAGTATTTACCTATGAATCTCTGAACCTAATTGCTTACCTATTAAGCTGATAATATTCAAATACTTTCATGTCACTCTTAACCCATCCTTAAATATGTAACTCCACAGCTCTAATGTAAAAGCTAAACCAAACCCCTCCTTTAACGGGTGCTATAAAATATCTCACCACATTGCCCCTTGAGAGAAGAAAGTCTATTGGCACAAAATATTTATTAGAACAATTAAAATATGCTCTACCACTATTTGCTTCTGTCTACACAAAAACACCTCAAATAACTCCAAGGTCTCTTCAACAGAATATGCCTCCTCATCCATCTTTCTTCAAATAAAGAATATTATTGCATAGCTAAATAAGCAAAACATGAGAAGCTGGTTTGTGAAAGTGCATGCTGATTTATTTCTTATTTAACTTATCCTTACAGATTTATAAGTAACAGAGCTCCCCTTCTATATCACAGCTTGGCTTTCAAATAATACCCCATATCAGCTTTGCATTATAATACTCACTAGGTCTGCAAACTTCTTTTCAATTACCAAATCTATCAGTTATATCTAATGATATCTGCAACATACCATATTATGACACATTCAAGAAAACAATTTAATTGTTTGGAAAACTGGGAACCTGCTTCAGTTTTATTCAACTGCCTATACCATAACTACTGTAACAATTCTAAAAAACATCAACCTTCTTAACTACTACTCTAAAGTACATTAGATAATGTATTTTCCCTTTTTTACATCCTAACAAACATAATGCACTATCCTTAATTCTACTAATTCTCTCTCTCTCAATCTCAGAATAAAAAAATAATCCATAATTCTGCATCCATCTCATACTAATTGCAAATCATTTCCAATTTGTCTGTATGTAGTTAGCTGACATATTTTGATGTGTCATTTTGCTAATCTCTTCTGTACTGAATTCGGTAAATATTCTGCATACACTTCGTAGGGATACTTACATATGCTGTCCTCTTACTGTTGATTTGAAATTCTTGCACACTTTCAATCTATACTCTGTACAACTATCTCATATTGTTAACTATGCTGATTTAGTCCTGGGCTGTGAATGAAATGTGTCCACTTCAGATCAGTCTATTTATTACACTGGTTACCAAAATGAAAATAACTACATAAAATATCTAAATAGGAAAACCAATTCCTCAATGTCCAACCAAATCTGTAGACTCATAACCCTCTTACAGAGGGGACAACATGTCTACATGAAAGCCAAATGTCTACAAGTGGAACATACAGCTCATTATTACTAAGATCATTTCTATATACTTTTCTTAACTTAAACTCTTTCACATCTCTTGCATGCCAGCTGCCTATATGGGCTTCCAGCTCCTATCCAAGATACCTTCCCACAGGTGAACCAGCCTTTCTAGTCCCTCTGAATAAACTTGTGATTGACATCAATAAATTAATCTGTTTCCATAACAACCCCATCACATATTAAGCTGAAGGGTTCAAATGACCATCTTACCCATAGAGCTCAACTATAGTTCTTAATGAGGAATTCCTTGTTTCCACTCTACCCCTTCTTACTAAAACTGCTGTGCATCCCCTATTATAATACTTTCCCTGGTAAGGTCAGACCACAAAATGGTCTCCTTTGAAGTAAAAATAAAACCTGGACCCCCAGCTAAACCTGGAATATTCAGGAACAATAGTTATAAATATATATTCTAAGGCTAACCTCCTGCTGTTAAGCAAGAACCTGGCAAACTTTCAACCCCCATAAACCCCGAGAACACTTCTGTCTATGCAGAACTGTTCACTGAAACCCTGTACAGGCATGTTAATAGCTGCATAGAGGCAGCTGTACCCACCAGGAAGAAGTATAGATCTAACTCAAAAAACAAGCCATCCTGGTGAAGTCACAATATCAATTGGCTGTATAACAGGAGGAAGAAAATCATGTCAAAAATTAAAAGGTGCAGCACCCATCAGGATAAAAGCACTCTTATCAAACTAAACAAACAACTCAGAGGACAAATAAAGTCTATCAAAGCCAAATTTGATGTAGGTTTGGCCTCGCAGGCCAAGAACAACCAGAAAACATTCTTTAGCTATGTCCACCACCTCAAAGGCAGTACACAATTTTGTGCAAAGCTCATTGTAAATGGAGTCACATATACTAAGCCAAAAGATATAGCAAACCTCCTGGTTGATAAATTCATCTCCAACTTTACTCATCTCTCCCCCTCAACCTTCCCTTAGGAAATATCATCAAATATAACTCCCCCTACTATCACTAGGGAACACGTCCTTAATGGTCTGTCTAAGACCAAGAACACTGCATCAATGGGCCCAGACAATATCCCAGGATACCTTCTAAATAGCATGAAACATGACCTGTCAGGGCATCTGGAATTACTATTTAACTGTAGCCTCTGATAAGGCATCGTGCCTCATGAATGCAGAAAGGCAACAGTCATCCCTCTGCACAAAGTTGGGCCATCTACAGACCCTGGAAACTACAGACTTATAAGTCTCACTAGTCTTATATGTAAAGCCATGGAAAGAATTATCATGGAGATGATCAACAGAGATATACTAAACCTCCAGACACTGGACCAAACCCAGTTTGGTTTCAACAAGGGCAGATCATGCCTACTCAACCTTCTGGACTTCTTTGAGAAGGTTACCAAAGCAATGGATGAGGGCAAAATCATTCACACTGCATACCTTGACCTGGCCAAGGCATTTAACACAATATCCCACTCAGGCATTGTTGACAAACTCAAGCGGTTAGGTACAAACTCGTATGTCACCCGATGGATAGCCAACTGGCTCACAGACAGGACCCAGGAAGTTAGAAATGGGAAATCCACCTCTACAAAGAGGCCAGTCACAAGTGGAGTCCCTCAGGGATCAGTCCATGGACTGTTCCTTTTTGGCATTTACATCTCAGAAGTCAAGGCCAATATCAGTGGTTTCTGGTTGAATAAATGTGCAGATGATTGCAATTTAGGAGCTGTCACTGAATCTCACACTGACACAAATGTTCTCCAGGAGGGGCACACACAATCAAACAACTGGTGTCAGAGTCAAGGACTAAAACTAAATACCAACAAAGCCATAATAGTATCCTTTGGGAAGTCATCCAGCCTTAGTAACTATCATATTGACAACACACTGCTTAGAGTTGACCCAGTAGTAAGGGACTTAGGGACACACATAGATAGTAATCTAGCCTTTGATCATCACATGTCTACAGTGGTGAGGAAATCATTCTATGTTGCACAACTTATAAACAAAAGTATGGCATGTAAGTCCAAGAAAGTCATTGTTCCACTGTATTTAGCACTCATCAGACCTATCATTGAGTGCAATGCCCCCTTTGGCATCTATCTGGCCAGGCATATACAACAACTGGAATGTCCACAGGGGTTCCTCACTAAATGAATACAGGGCATAAGTAATATGTCCAATGCAGACCGCCTTAAGGCCCTATCCTTGTATTCTGTCTCCTACAGGCTTTTGAGGGGAAATCTATGGCTGGCATACAGGGCATTGTTAAACCCCACTCAGATGGACCTCCTGCATATCCACAAAACAAACAGCACCAGAATTACCAATTCTAAAGACTTAAACTTGCTTGTGATATAAATAGGACATGCTGGAGAGAAAGGCGTGTATCCCAGAGACTACCTCATCTATGGAACAGGCTCCCAATCCATGTGAAACAGAGTTCCTCCCTAACCCAATTCAAGTGCAACTTTGACAATTGGATGGGAAACCAGAAGTTTATCCCTGGTTTGGCACCTATATCTCTAATGGACACAGGTAATCTCCCAGGCCCATGCTTACACTTATCAAGGGTATCAGAACTTGTTAGAGATTAGGGATGCATGGCTAGGCTTAAAAAAGGCCCTTGTGGTTGTTAGCCTCCAGAAAATTCCACCTCATCTTGCCTATTATCTGTACCCCTACTTTCAGCCATCCCTTTCGATAAAATTGTCTTTTTCTATTCATATGCAGGCTTAGCTCCTAGAATACTTATTGCATCTTTATGAATATAGAATGTGATATGTTTGTTGCTATTCTGTTTAAGGACCTGCATCCAAATTGCTACTTTCACCTCACTTCTCAAATCCTCCCATGATCATCATCATTGCTTTCTGTTTTGACGTATAACCTTCTGTTTATGCTATGTATATGAGCCTTAACTGCACAGCTCTAAAATATCCTTCCAAATCAGATAATCATTAACCAACTTATTATGTGAGGCGAATCAACTGCCCTCTTCCCCTCCTAAACAACTTCCTTCAACTCTTTACTAATTATAGCCTACAATGTCTCCTCAGGTCAACAAAAATATGCCTGACCTGTATGTAAAACTAAAGGGACTATAAATATTTTCAACAATGGTATCTTACAATTCATATCCATAATCAAGAGCTACAAGTTTTGTTTGTGCACAGTTTTTTGTTTGTTTGTTTTGTCTCTTCCCACACATCCTTAGCTAGTATAGTACACTTTTAAGCAATATATAATTTGTTTACTGGGAAAGTCCGACTTGGAACCAAGCCAGTTTTCAACGGAGGCCTTGGGAGAAATACTCCAGATGCATGTCTTTGTAATGTGTGAGGAAACCAGAGTTCCTGGAGAAAACCTACACAAATGCAGGGAGAACATGCAGACTCTGCACAGAAGGCACTCCAGCCAAGAATCAAACCAGAGAACCTCTTGCTGTGAGGCAACAATGCTACCACTGCACGACTGCGTCATCCTAAATAAGTCATCTTATCATGAGGCCTACTTTATGGTATCACTAAACCAATTCATTTGTGTGTGTGCACAATTTAATGCTTCACCATTTATTTTATCTTCATTTCTTTAACATACAGAAATTGCTCAGGACAGTCTCAAAATATTCCACAATATTGAAATATCATTTTCTGAAGTGCAAAATAATGACAACTATGAATAAAGCTGACTCTTTTTGACTACTACTACACCAGTTATATCCTTGAATTTGTGGATCCTTTATTTTTTTTGGCTAATAGCTCTAAATATAAAGCCAGTAACATAGGGAAAGAGGACACCTCTGCCTTGTTCCACTGTTCAAACACAGCTCATCAGTGAGGGACTTTCCCACCTTAATTTTTGCATTTGAGACTTCATAATTTCGAAAAATTAACCATATAATACTATCAGGGAACAAATATTTTATAAGTGCCCTATTCATAAAATCCCAGAAGACTCTATTGAATGCCTTCTCTGCTTCAAGATCCACAAACAATTGTGAACTTTCTTATTCACAGCTTCACTGTGGATCAGAATTGTTCTATTAATGTTGCCAAATGTTTGCCACCCCTCCACAATCACCATTCAGTTATATATGGCAATTTGTAATAACGCCTTTGGCATTCTCTTAGCTAGTATGGCTATAAACACTTTATAATCACTGTTTAAAATTGAAATGGGTCTGTATGAAATTAGATCTGAAGGTTCTTTACCCTAACTCTCCAATATTTTTATCACTTTCTTCCCTCACAACTTCTTGTCATCAGCAGGAATGCAATTTGTCCCTGGAGTCTTTCCAGTTCATTGTTTATATATCAACAGTTTACCTTACCTCTTCCTATCTTATCCATTAATTGTTGACCATCATCTTTCTCTAACCTTATCATAATTTAGTCCTCCATAAATATTTCCATCTGTGCCTTTTCTTGGTTTCCACATTCCTTTACTTAAGCAGATTAACATAACATTTCTGAAATATCTCTATTTCCTTTATATGAGTTTTGGTTATTATTTTTTTTTATTATACACATTAAGTTTGGCAAAAAAAACTTTCTGTGTTCTGTTGCCTAAGTCATTCTGCTAAACTTTGTTTTTTTTTGAGCTTTGGAGTTACCAAAAATAACCTCTTAACAGCCACTTTTCTAGACTTGTACACGTAATAGAAACACTTCCTTTTTCTTCCTTTAGCATTTTGCAGTTGCTCCTCTTCTTGTTTCATGATATTCTCCTTATTCTGCAATACTTTAACCTCTGTCAACTGTTCTAAATAATTCTTATTTCTTGTTTTAAATTTCATTTTTATTTTATCCCACTCACCAGCATTCCTTTCAGAAAAAATCTCTATATTCCCTATGACCCATTCCCTAAATTCTTCTCTTCTTATCACAAAAATGGGAAAGTACCTGTGACCAATTTTTACATCATTATACTATGGGCTGGATTCACAAAGGCTTGCATGGAGTCTAAGACTAGAGTAAGACTCCATGCAGCCAACATGTCTGCCGAGCGATCCAGGAACAGCCGGCAGGGGTGTGCAAGAGAGCTCATAAAATGACTCTTACATGGACAGGGTTAGGTTGTGCAAATTACCTCATTTGCTGATGAAAGCTATGCAAATGAGGTAAATTTGTGATCTAGGATACCCTAACCTGTCCGAGTAAGAGTAGTGTTATTTTCAGAAATGTACTCAGTTGTCAACTGAGTACCGTTCTACAAATAGAAAAATGGAGCCATGACAGCTCCAAATAAAGGATGCATCCAGTTGAGGAAGCATGCCAATGGCCAAATATACGGCCATTGGCATTTTTCCCATTGCAAAATAATTTTTTTTTTTTTACCTCGATCTCCAATGTTTAAGCATAGCATAGCACCACACAAACGTGCTGCGCTCTAAAAACCAGAAAACCAAAAAATAAAAGGCACAAATAGGGAATTTATTCAAAATATTAATCTGCCATGCAAGTGAATGGCAGGCTAAAGACAACATGGCTACTGAGTAGAGGTTGCTAAGGGGGGAAGTTCAGTCTGAGAGATGTAACTAAGCATTAGTAGGCAATCCTACGCAAATGAGGATAAGGATAGTGAATCCCAGTATTTCCTGCTATGTGAACCATGTCCCTAGAGAATAAGAGTAGGAAAAGGGGAGTAACAGAGTAGGAGATGGGTGACATCATGAGGGGGTATGTATGAAAAAGACTGTAAGCTTATTGGAGCAGAGTGGCATGTGGTTGCTGTGAGTTAGTCAGGACTAAAAGAGGTGTGTCTACAGTTGTCTAAACTGAAATCAAGAAACTGAAGGTGTATGCCGTGGCTATCACTAACGTTTCTTGCAAAGCTGCTTACACTGTATGCATGCATGTGCGTGCGTGTGCACGCGTGTAAACCCGTTTAAGCCTGTGTGCACATGTGTATGCCCGTGTAAGCCTGTGTAAGGCCGTCTAAGCTAGTATACACAAAGGTGCACCCGCCTAAGCCCATGTAAGCCTGTGTAAGCCTGTGTGTGCACGTGTGAGTGTGTTTGTGCTTATTTGCATGGCGCTGTCCCCTGTGGAAACAGAAATTGGAAAAGGAAGGAAAGGAAGTAGTGGGAAGTTAACCAAGGAGAACTAGCAGAGCTGCCAGGTGAAATCAATCAGAATCAGCCAATTACACAGGCAGTACACTAGCCCAGCCCAGCCCAGCACCTAAAACTGTGCAAACAACATTTCCCCATGTTTTTCTCAGAAACACTGCAACACTACAGTCAACAAATAGAAGTGAAAACTCAAAAAGCTTAAACTGAGACATAAAAATGTTAGGGGCTGCCATTGCTATTATAAGGCAACATGTGCAAGATGCTGAGGGTGGTGCAATTGCAAATGCTGCTGAGCAACCCACAGTGAGAAGACGGACAAGAGTGTACAGATCCAGGGTAACCTACCAGGGGCTACATGAGCTGGAGATAGTGGAGCGCTATAGAGTGGACAGAGAGCTCCTGCAGCAAATTGTTGAGCTGTGCAGGCCAAGCCTCACACACAGAACCAACAGAGGGGAACCCATCCCAGTGGAAACCAAGGTATGTGTTGGCCTAAGAATACTAGCAACAGGTACCTTCCAGAGACCAACTGGTGATATGATGGGGATTTCACAGGCATCAGCATCAAGGGTACTGAACCAGTTCCTGAATGCCATGTCAGCACATGTCAGTGATCATTTATATTTACCCAATTCCCATGAGGTATTGGCCAGCAATATGTGTCTCTTCCAGCAAATAGCGGAATACCCTGAGGTAGTGGGTGCAATTGACTGCACGCACATACACATCAAAGCACCAGCTGGTGAGCAGGGTAGGGCCTACATCAACCTCAAGGGCTTCCACTCCATCAACTGTCAGGTCGTGTGTGATGCCCAGGGCATAATACTGAATGTGTGCGCTGGCTGCCCTGGAAGCTACCACGATTTCCATATCTGGCATCTGTCACAGCTGTACCAGACATTTGCAAATGGGGCTATCCCTGACGGTCACCTAGTGGGGGATGCTGGATACGCACTGGAGCCGTGGCTGATGACATCCATCAGAAATGCACACACACCTGAACAAGAACTCCATAATGAGGCACATGCACAAACACAAAATGTAATCGAGCATGTGTTTGGGATGCTCAAGTCATGGTTCCGGTGCCTGGACACATCTCGTGGAGCCTTGCAGTACTCACCAACTACATGTACCCAAATTGTCATGGTATGTGCCATGCTACACAATCTGATCCTGCAAAAACAGCTGCAGCAGGAACAGCATGGGGCAGGGCCAAACAGCCCCCCATCATTGCCAAGGCCTACCCAGGCACAGCGTGACTCAGAGGAGGAACAACCTGAGCCTGCCCCAGTAGGTAGAAGGAGGTGTGCCCCGTATGCCTTGTCCTTGGCAAAGAGGCAACGCATAGCACATACACTGGCTCAGTAGAAACCCTTGAAATGATGCCTCTCACTGACTCGCACATAAAATAAAAGGGATGCCTAACTTGACACTACCTGTTTCCAAACATGTATAGGGAGTGTAGTATGTGCATCCAACATAGGCAGCCCTGCAGCACCACCTGAGGCATGATTGCCATGTTTTAAGCAATATAAAGCAGTGCTAAGCAGCTTTTACCAATATCTAGTATATGTAAACAAAATTGCTTGTGCAATGTTGGCCAAGGTCAGCCAAAGTTGAGCAAAGTCAGTTAAACATGCTCATATCTGCTTTACTGTACCTTAAGCAGTCTGGTCTGGCCAGCATGAAAATAAAAAGCAGTGATAGGGCTGGAACCAAGGATACTATGCACTATAGTCACAGTACTGAACCACTAAGCCATGATAGCATTACGGTGGTATAGACACAGCAGGACAATTGTACACTAATGCAAACACAAAGCAATGCTGTATCATGCCTGTAATGATGCAAATGGGTAACCTCACCCACATGCCTATGCAGACAGAGAACATCAGGCCAGGCGTTGTGATGTGGGTTGTGTAGGCTATGAAGTCGCAAGCTAATATATCTGGCAATGGACGCTAAGACCTGTAGTACACTAGTATGCCTCAAGCCAGTATGCTAGGCAACAGTACAGACTGTAATGGTGTCCTGTATGTAGCAGTGCAGGCACAGCAAATGTGTATAAGTGTCAGGTGAAACCCACATCCTATGTACACCCACAGTAACAATCTGGTGTACCCACGGTTAGAAATGTACAAAGAATAGCTGTCCCCCCTGTATGTAGAAATATTGATAGGTCTATGCAAAGTGTCTCATGGAAGCCCTGCAGGCACAGCATGATCCCTGTTGATCTATGACACAAAGGTGAGCCCTGCTGTAAAAATACACATTGATTTACCATACACATATGGTTTAAATGTGTATACTGTGTGTGCTCACACACTCCAACAAATGTATTGGATTTCATTCTGCATCACACTGAAAGGTCATACTTGACATGCTCACACACAAACGAACGAAGCAAATGTCAGGCAGGAAGATACCGAAAGATCATACTGGGAATGCTCACACACTTAGGCTAAATACGGATGTGATGATAAGGGATCTATGGACAAATGTGTATAGTAATCTCTATTTCCAGAAACACATTCACAAAGTGGTCTGAAAATCCTGCTATGTGTACACACAAACTGCCAAGGTCTGTGCATGTAGGTCAAAGGAGGTTGCCACTACTCAGCAGTCATGAGACCTGTCAGAGACTACCACAACACACATGCGAAGAATCTGACTAGGCATGTTCAGCAACTAGAAAGAATGATGAAGAACCTTAACAAGAGGATTACTGGCCTCAAATAGTTGTCCCATGCAACAGCAATGAATGTAACCCAAGCTGTACTCATTTGCATACCATCTATGCAGCAGATCTCTGCCCAACAGACAGGTCCATGTCATGGTTACACTCAGATCTGTTCTGAGTTACAGCTCAATGGCACTAAATGTACAGAGCCAGCCGATATTGTCAACATCCTTGCAGATCAGTGTTAACTGTACTCCCCTCTCACCCATGAAAGAGCACATGTCTATAATGGAAGACTGCAAGGCTGCTGTTATCACGGCTGCACAGGTAAAAAAACACTGTCCGAAGCCAGTATCACAGCAGCCATGGGACTAGATAACTTCCCAGGCTGTGTAGTATCTACTTCCCTGAAGTAAACATTAACATGGAAGTTCTGTGGCTACTGATATTTCCAGAGGACTGCAAACTAGGAGCCATCATTGTAAACACTAAAGATGTGGACATCCTACAAAAGGGCCTCACTGAGACAGATGGCTGTTGTCCAAGCCACGGACTGTAGCTCAATGCCAAAAGGTGCATTATCATTATCTTTGTTAAGATCTCTGTAGCCAAGAACTACAACATAGGTGGTAGTATACCTCACACTTTAAGTGTGACAAGAGACCCTGGGTCATGGGTGGACAGTGGATACAACTGTGATAAGCACATTCCCACAGTAGTCAGGAAACCCTCTTATGTGGCACACCTCATCACAAAATGTGTCTCATGCAGAATAAAAGAGGACATTCTTCCCCTCTGCTCACCACTCACTAGAACTATTAAAGAGTACAACACCACTGTTTCTATGTACCTCACAAGACAACTACAACAACTGGAAAGCCAGCATCAATACCTCACAAAGAGCATTAGTGGCCTGAAATACATGCCATACACAGACCATCGCAAAATGCTCCATCTGTACTCCCTTGCATATCGCCTACTCAGAGGTGTTCACTGCATAACATCCAAAGCTATGTCAAACATGCAGCTGTTGGATATAATCCACATAAAATACTCACAATCACCCTGACCTTTGGACCCAAGACCACAAGTGAAATACAAAAGGAAGTGGTGTAGCCATTTACCTTATGGATATCCACACCTCCAGGTTACTGCCACAGCATGAGGCCTTGGAGACCATGCAAGTGCAACTAACATTGGGCAAAGCTGCCCATCAGATTGTAGCCTGCTACAGATCATGTACCTTGTCTCAGGAACCTCACTCAGTATTCTGGAGAACAATGGCAAATATAAAGGTCCTATCAAACACCATTATATGAGGAGATTACAAGTACCCAAACAATGAGTGGGTGAATTACTTGTATACAACGTCCTTTGCCCAATGTGTCCTAGAGTTAAGAAACTCTAACACCCTGGAACAGCTGGTCAGCACGCCCACTAGAGGTGACAACATAATGGACATGATCATCACCAACATGGGGTACCAGTGTTCCACAACAGAGATAAACCCCTTGCTGGTAGTATCAGATCATTAAGTAATCACATTGGACATCCACATCCTGCCCACACACACAGTCAATGAAACCACTGTGAAGGCATTTTCAAAAGCAAACAGCACACTTCCCAAGACCAAAGCAGAAAGTTCCAAAGCCCTCTTGCTATAGGATAATGGTATACAATCTGCCAAATCATTTACAAGTGCATCACATGAGAATCTACAGGGATGCATGGATCAAGACATCACAAATAAAACCAAGATGCACTCCTCCAAAAATAAGAAAACAATCTGGTGGTCGTTGCCCATAAATAAGCTAGACAACAGAAGGAGGAAACAAACACTTGATAGAGCCAACTTCCCTAAAGGAAAGGCATCACTGATCATTATTAACATGAAACAACGATCACTCATAAAATAATCAAAGCACAGTTTCTAAAGACAAACTGCCAAGGAATGTAAGAATAACAACCACAAAGCCTTCTGTAGCTATATCAGACATGTAGGTGTCAACTTCCAAATATGCTGTCAGCTACTGAAAAAAATAATGACATACACCAAACCAACTTTCATTGCCCACACCCAGGGGAACAAGTGCAGTGTAAACTCCCCCCCCCATCACCCCCAAAAGGGCCTGTGTCTATCACAGAAGGATGCAGAGGCACAGACGTCATGGACATGTAAAGACAGCCCTCACCAAAGCTAAGAACATAGCATCAATGTGACTGTAAGTTGTCCCAGGCTGCATCTTACACTAGGCCCACAAGGAACTAACCCTCACCTACATTCACTGTTCAGACTCAAGCATATCACAGGCTATGTACCCAAAGAATGGCATACACTAACAGTCATCCGCAAAGGGTGTGCCAAAACAGAACCTGAAACCATCGCCCAACATTTGTACTCAGCCTGGTCTACAGAGCTATTGAGCAAATCGTCAGGGAACCCATACACTGAGACATTGGAGATCTCCAGACACTGGAATCTACACAACTTTGCTTTGTTAAAGGCATAGCCTGGCTCCCAAACCTAGATGACTTATTTAAAACAGTTACCATGAACATAGATGGAGGTGAAAGTAGTCCACACAGCCCACCTGGACCACACTAAGGGCTTACCACACCATTCCCCACTCCATCATCATGGACAAGTGTACCAGCTTGAACATGAACAGCTATGTCACAGGATGGGTGGCCAAGTGGCTCACAGATCAAACACACATGTTCATAGTTGTGGGTGCCATGTCCATCTCTAAGCCAGTCACAAATGGCATCACACAGGTCTTGGTCCTGGGACCCCACCTGTTCAGTCGATACTGCTCAGAGGTACAGGCAAGCATGGCAGGTGTAAGGCTGAACAGATTTGCAGATGACTGGAAACTGTGGTCCATAACTGACTGTACAGCTGACACAGACATCCTCCAGAAGTGTCTTACAGAGACAGATACCTGGTGTCAAAACAATGCCCTCAAGCTGAATGGCAAAGAATGCATAGTCATCCCCTTTGGGTGATACAAAGTGCAGACAAATTACCACATAGGTGGTAATCCAGCATGTACATAGAAAGTAATTATGGCCCTGGGGACACAGGTAGATTGTAAACTCACCTTTGATGATCACATGGCCAAAGTGTTTAGACATTTGTTCAGTGTAGGCCATCTAATGTCACCTAATGTAACACACTTTGTATAGTCTGATGATGTCACCATCCTACAAATATACCTGTGGAAAAGAAAACCCCCAATGATATGTATAGTGTGTCGTGTTAATGCGTACTCCTCTACTATCATGAAGTAGTTAGGTAGAGGTTAGAATCTTGCACTGAGCAACTGTGTGTGTGTGTGTGTTCCCCTTGGGAAGAAACACCCTTTTAGGAGAGTAGTGAAACACCTCAAAAGTGGTAATCTAACCTTTGTCAACTCTGATGATGTCAGCATCCTACAAGTAATCCCGTGGAAAATAAAGCTCCCACTAATCTGTATAGCATGCTGTGTTAATGCGTACTCCTCTAATGTCATGAAGTGGTTAAGTAGGGGGTTGAATCCTGCACTGGGCAACTGTGTGTTTGTGTGTGTTCCCCTTGGGAAAGAACATCCTTTTAGGAGAGTAGTGAAACACCTCAAAAGTGGTAATGTAACCTTTATCAAGTCTGATAATGTCACCATCTAACAAATATACCTGTGGAAAGAAATACTCCCAATAATCTGAATAGCGTGTCGTATTAATGCATACTCCTCTAGTATCATGAAGTAGTTCAGTAGGGGTTTGAATCCTGCAATGGGCAACTGTGTGTGTCTTGGTGCGTGTTTTCCTTGGGAAAGAACAACCTTTTAGGAGAGTAGTGAAACACCTCAAAAGTAGTAATGTAACCTTTGTTAAATCTGATGATGTCAGCATCCTACAAATATACCTGTGGGAAATAAAACACCCAGTAATCTGCATAGAGTGTCATGTTAATGCATACTTCTCTAGTATCATGAAGTAGTAAGATAGGGGTTTGAATCCTGCACTTGGTGAGTGTGTATGCTGTATGTGTGTGACACTGCTGGGCAATGTGTTGTGGGTTTTGCTTTTACCACTGTATGACATATCAGTATGCATTGCATATGTGAGCTAGCTGTGTGTCAAATACATATCTGTACATGTTACCTCAATGATTGCATGTGTGGGAACCCTGCTTTCTCCAAGAACACAGCTTCCATCCTTGCCAGACTGTGCTGCTGCTTCCCAGACCTTAGGTCACATCTGTATGCTT
The DNA here is from genome assembly GCF_019279795.1 of Protopterus annectens. Classification (NCBI taxonomy): domain Eukaryota; kingdom Metazoa; phylum Chordata; order Ceratodontiformes; family Protopteridae; genus Protopterus; species Protopterus annectens. Next base: position 877,043,095 of record NC_056734.1, on the reverse strand, counting down.
GTGGCAAGGCCAGCCACTGCAGTGATCCCTAGCCTAGGTCATCTGTGTCACACAAAGTCATTACGATTCCTATTTGAATGTGTGAGTGAGGGTCTATGGCCAAGGTATATGTGAGACATGTTCAAACGCAGCAAAGTCTGTCCATGATGACTATTCATAGGTGTAGAACAAACTGTGGATATGCATGCAGACCCCTTATTGCTTATGTGATCCACCAAGGGATTCCAAAATACCTTTGGAAATGTGATTAACAAAGGAGAGATGACATAACACTTGGTTGCATGTACACATCGGTACCTGTTCATCATGCTGGTGGCTACTACCTATGTGGTACTGTGGGGATAATATGTTCCTTATAGGTGGATGACTATGCTTAGTTTGGCTTATAGCTTTACAGCATGGCTTTGACAACAGGCATCTGTCTGTATGATACCCTTGTGGAGTATGTGTGTGTCATCTGGAGAATGCATTTTAGGCCACAGTATGCATCACCAGACATGGACGGACATATCCCTACTGTGATTGCTTGTACCTAAGAGAGCTATATGGCAAACAGGAGTGGTCTCGGTAATGGGTGCAGGTGAATACCAGTGGTTACTGGCATTGTATAGTACCTGAAGGATCCATATGTTGCTGTGTGTCCTACATCTGTGTGTCGGTTGTCAAGACATCATCTAACGATTGGTTATGGTCAGGCTGTTGAAGTGATGTATACCACCAGAATGCAAAACAATGACAGATAGTAACAGTATCACCTACAGCACCGTGTCAACCTATGTCATACACACATGTGCAGTCAGGTTCTGGAATGTGTGTAGTACAATGCATACTGGCCACCAATAGAAACTATGGAGTGTTACTGTGCAATACAGAGCATGTCACCCTGTCCATGTGTCCACTATGCATGTACATGCAGACAGTGCACCTCCACCATGTTCACAACTGTACACCTGCAAATCTGTGCTACACACATCCCACACATACTGTCCACTCTCTAACACATGCTGCCAATACTGCAGACATCAGCCAAGTGGCACATGGTCGGACAATACACAATTGGAAACAACACTGGTGTAAACAACACTACAATGACAATCATAGCTTTAATGCATCATGCCTGCTCAGCTACACCTTCAAGCATATCATTACACTCTACAGCTGATAACATGCTAACATTGCTATACTGCTATATAGACACCTTGTGCATCAGCACCATGGTAGCCTGTTCCTGCATCAATGTTAAGATGACAGGAGGCGGCACAGGTTTCATCACATGCACAGGGTGTGTTGTTGGTTGGCCAGAGGCCTACAGTGAGCCATCCAATTGACATGTATAAAATACTGGAATGGGCCAATGTTGTTGTAATGTGTGTGGGTATGTGTTAGCCCTAGGTGTCTGGAGTATGTGTGTGTGTGTCTGCATGCATACAGTTCCACCATGTGGCTGCCATATACGGGTATTTGTGGGACAGCCACAGACTGTACCTGTGAGGCTTTACAGATCACCATCTCTGGCCACGGATATGGTACCTGTGTCTGGCAGGGATGCTACTGACACTATCAGGTACTAAGCCAGACTGGGTACTATCCCCAGAGGTGGATGGATGTATACTGGACACAGGTCCCTGCTGGGACTGTCAAGAGCCATGTGCACGTGGTCTTCTAGGACATTCTATGGACAGCCCACCCCAACATTGCTGGTGCTGGTACTGGCACTATGGGAGCGGCTGTGACTTGAGGGACATCCGTGGCGACTGCCAGATGCTGTTGTTGCTGGCATACATCCACGTTGATGTCTCAACCATCCCATACTGTCCTGACACATGGACATGACATTGCGAAGGATATCTAATGTCTCTCCCCAACGTCTATCAGTGACCTCGGTGTAATGTCGGATGGCACCTGCTAGGTCACAGATACTGTCAATGACAGTGGTGTTATGGGCCCTCTGTCCACTTAGTCCCTGTCTGGTGTATCATTCCATACGTGCCTGTGCCTCCATGACAGCCTGAAACATGCGTGACATTGTCAGTCCTGTAGCACATCTTCCAGTGGCATGATGAGCAGCAGTGCTCCTACGAGAACCCCTGGACATCTGCCCATATGGTACCCTTCCAGACATCTGGGTAAGGCTGCTGTGTTGGGATGCATGTGCCATGGATGCCACACTGTCATGGCCAATGCCAACAGTACGCTGTCCCTCAGCTATGGGCATTGGTGATGGATGTATTGGCAGTATGACTGTATACATGGATGGGGTGGACAGCTGTGTACTGTCGATTAGTGGCCCAACGACAGACCCTGGCAAACACGCCTGTGCCTCAACACACCTATCTTCATTATCACTATGCGGATCAGCGACATCAGTTTCCCTGCTGCAGTGAACAGGCCCAAACACAGCACCTGTTGGAGGGAGACAGGAAACACACTTTACGACCTGTACATGATGTCGGCACACATGCACACATGAACACATGCACACATGAACACATGCACATGTGCACACATGAAAACATGCACACAAATACACTACTCACTACAGCAGATACCCACACACACCACCAGCAATCCAAAAATACTTAATAGTGGTTGAATGTGGGTTACAGTATCACAAGGCAAACAGTCGTATCACACATGTCAGCATGCAGAAAGTTTGTTGCTCAAGACCATGCAATGCGAGTGTAGACAGCCCGTATTAATAACAGTATACATGGCTTTGATGCATGTATGTTGTTGTTCAGTGATTGGCCTCACAGCCACTCATTACATGGGTTTGTGAGGTGCCCAATAGGGAGCATTGATTAACGTGAATGTGTTATGTGTTGAAGTGTGTCACACAGCCCAATGATAGGCCTCTACCCCTCAGGTATATTATGTGTGCTGTTTGGATGACATGTGGGATACTGAAGTGTGACCTTACAGCGGGTGTCTGGATATGCTATGTGTAGCAAGTTAAAGTGTACTGCATATGACAACGTTGTGTATGTTGTGTACATGTGTATCAACTATACCTAGCCAATGTCCAGTATGGTGTTGCCACAATTGTGTGTGCTGCTCTGTGTATTGCATGTGATTGAGGCAGCTACTGTCATTACTGAGATGTGCATAGTCTCACAGCAAACATGCACAGCATGCATTATGCATAGGTGTGTTACATGTACATGGCCTACACCTCACCTATGACATGCACATTTCATTAGCAATATTAAAATTATAACACACTCACCAGCATCGACCGGCTGCCTTGTTGTCACACCAGAGGGACCTACAAGAATATGAGACAGTTTGTCAGTGGCCACAACTGTGCCATTGCTACTGTGAGTTTGTTAAACTACAGTAGTACAACAGTCGACAGTCACAGGCATACAGATTATATTCCAAATATCAGTATTGCACAACACTATGCAGCACAACTGCTAAACACACAGTACACATGTCACATATGCATAATCTACCCAGATAGGTCATGTTACCTGCACGCTCCATGTCAACATGCTGGGTGGCTCCAGCCTCCATGATGACACATATAAGTTGATGTTCCTGTGGTTGGCCAGGAGCCACAACGCTTAGGAGCAGATCCTCCACTCTGGTGAGGAGGGGATGAATGGCAACCCCACCACCTGTGGCAAGCTGTTGTTGACGGATATCAGACGCATGCCACCGGACATGTCTAATTAAATCACTGCAGTGATGGCGTACCTGCTCATATGTCCGGTTATGCATGCCTATGTCATTTACCCAACGAACGAGATCTTGCCACAGTGCAGTCCGCTCATGCTGGTCCTGGCTGGTTATAGAGAACAGCAGGGTGTAGTGCTGCACCAGACTGTTGTGTATTTCGGCCTCCTCTGCAGCTGTATAACACAGGTTTCTTTTGTGGGACATACCCCTGGAAGACAATTAAACAAGATGTGTGATCAAGTCATGTGGCACACTTATCCTAAAGTATAGATATCAATTACCTGCCATATTTCGCATCCAATTGGTTGTCGGAGGATACACATGTTCAATACCGCATATTAGTGCTCAGGCCACAACTGGCTGACAGTGCCTGCCATGCTCTATATATCAAACCATGTTCTGCACAGCAGCAAAGAGAAGCCAGTATGTAAGACTATACACCAGTACATGGCACACTGTATGTGACACAATACACCACCTAGCCACAGGAGGTATATATCAAGCTAATGCATAAAGAAAGATGTCATCCACTGCAATGAATGTAAAGTACAGTTACAGTATTACCAATATTCCACAGTAGTCTTTGATGCAACCCAGATGAGAAACTACCATGACAGAAACAATTTCACACTAAGCTCACACACCTTTACAGACCTACACACATTCACCAAAACATTCACCATTACACTCAGTCAACCTCACATAGCAATTATTGCACTAGGTACATGTGTTTATGCATCATGTCATGGGTAGGTAATACACTATTGAAACAATCATCAGGAGTATTTTTGACAACTGCTAATGAGGATCTTTGTTTGCTATTGATAGGAGGCTTGTTCCAGAGGTTAGAACTCCTGTGCATGTCCTTTGTGTGCTGTGAGCTTGACTGACAAAGGTAGGCCCTAGGAGCATGTATCTGGGATGGGATTGTATGTGTTTTATGTGAGGATGTCCAACAGCCTGGGGTGTGACATAGCTCTGTATGTTAGGCAGAGGTCACCTCTGCATCTGTTTTTGGCCGGTATTCCTTTTGTGAGGTATGTCTGTGGCCTTTCCAGTTGCTGTAGTTGTATGTCTCTCTCTCTCTCTCTATACATATATATATATATATATATATATATATATATATATATATATATATACACATACATACACACATACATATAAACATCCATTGCTGTACATATAGATGTACATATAGGCACATATACAGTCCACTATTCATGATGGGAATATCAATTATGCGACAGTTGTGAGATATACAGTTATGTAATAATATTGCACAGTGTTGGTGCAGACTGCATTGAAGGTGTCCTCAGCCCATGTAGCTTTAGCAGGCCTCACTGGCTGCAACACTGCAAAACTGACAGAACATACCCACAGTGTTTAACCACCACATGTCATATACCAGCACTGCATGCTGTTTTCTTTGCCACACACTACAACCTACATAGAAATATGCACATAACAACCTTCAACAATGTATATATATACACCCTTCACAAACAGTTGCAGTATGTCCCTTGCCCTCTGCACATGTAGAGATACATATAGATACGTACTGCTGCCACATATGGATGATTCACAGTATGTAGAGTACTCTTCAAAAACATCTACTACATGCCAGCAAATACATATGTGTTACATACCTTTTCCTTTGTATTTCTTTGTTCCGTCTGTTTTTAAAGGAAATAATTTTTAAAAAATGTTTTTTTTGTTTATGTTTTCTCTGTCTGCTGCTGTTGCTCTTTCTTTTTCTGTGTATCTCTGTTTCTGTCTCTTTGTCTGTGTCTGTGTCTTTGTCTCTGTCTCTCTCTCGCTCTCACTCTCTCTCTGTCTCTCTTGCTGCAATGAGATTATTGCATGTGTGGACAGCAAGTACAACCTGCTTTTCTAGGTATCTGCACATGTGCATGTGATGGCCCCTGCACCAAGTGATGGCCCCTGCACCAATTGTTGCCCACCATTTACTAATTGCATGCAGCCTGCTGTGTGGTAATTGCAGTACTCACTGTCATAGCAGCCCACTGCTATAAAATGCTAAGTTAGGTAGGCGTAGCCCTTTCAGCTTTCCAAAGTGGGGCCCATGCTTGTTTGCTGTGGACACCATTGTGTCAGTCAGAAGGTTGGTATACTTCTTATATCTGAAGCTAGGGTTGTAGTCAGTGATTTGCATGTTGTACTCAAACCTGAATGTTGCTTCTAGTACACACTTGTCAGTGTAGAATTTTACTCACCCCTCCAAATGCTTACACAAGATACATGGGAGTATGTACTTTCTTTTCCAATAAGACAATTAACTGCCATACAAAAGTAGTTATTCAAATGTATTCTTCTGGCACATGAACTGTTTGTGAACTACTATACTGTAAATATTAATTAACTCACTTCTGAACAGTTTGTTGTTTATTTGTGTTGACATTAGCACAGGCTGCTCAAGACAACTGAACAAATTTCAGTACTGAGTATGCCTATCTACATCCTTGCTAGAGCCTGAATACACAGGTATATTGTTATTTTGGGTAGGGGTGCAGAAGTACAGAGAGCATTATATATTATTGTGTGATGTTTATCTTGCTGAACATAGAGGGTTGCTGTGTACCTGTTTGTCTAACAAGGCAAGTAGTCTGTCTGCGTATCTCCCACTTGTGGACATATCCAGATGGTAGCCGGAGGTTAGCCTATTATTCTTTCTCTGTGCACCACATCGGTCTTTTCTCCACTGGAACAATGGCATTGTCACAGTTGGTTGCTACCAGTACCTGGCTGCATCCTTTGATATTTCTGTGTTGTACTCCTACATAAGGGTATGCTTGTGGGACTCATTCCAAAGTTATTTGCAGAGTGTGTAACGGCAGAAAAGCTGAAATGCCTGTGTGTTTCTGCCTCTGCCAGGCCTCTGATACACTCAGGTATATATCTGAACAGCCTCAGGGAAAGGTACATATAAGTGAGGTACACCTGTAATATATTACAGATATTAAGTTGAGACTGTGAGAGAATCAGAGCATATGTATTAATACACCTTTTCTGACGTGCATGCAGTGTGTACTCTTACTTATTGATATTATTCATAAAGTGTAATTCTCCACTTTTCTGCCTAACGTTAGTACTTTTCAGAGGGATTCTGAGGGACACAGCTAACATTTGTTTACAAATCAGGGACATCCCTGAAAATCAGTCACAGTTGGGAAGTATGGCCTCTGCCCTATTCAAATATGCCAGTGTTTATCCTGCTCTGATACTGTGTGGGATTTGTAAAGTGCTACTGTAACTTTATTTCCTGCTAGAATGGCTGGTTCTCTTTTCACAGTCATGTCATGCAATTCCACAACAACTGCTGGTAAAGATCCACAGAACAAGATTTGTGTTATGGCATTCCTATTTTCCCTTTACATTCACTCATTGTAATGCATGATATATTTATTACAGCACCAACTTGTTGAATGTCTATTGTGGCTTAGTGGTACTTCATGCAGTGTAGTGTGTCCGAGGTTCGAGACTGCCAGAGGTGTTTTATTTTGCTGCTCAGCAGAACAAGGGCCCTACTATGCAGAGTGACTAAGGCACTTTTAAGCAGTTGTAAGTGGGTTTGCGTGGGTTTGTGCAACACTTAGCAATACTTAGCTAAGCGCACACATGCGCACACTTGCTCAAAACCGCTAACTACTTCTTAAAAGTGCTTACTCCCGCTAATCCCCATGCTTATTTCTTTGAAAGAAAAGAAAATGGGGAGATAGGAAAGTGGTGAAAAAGGGGGCACAAAGAGGGAAAGACAGTAGGGAAACCAGCTCAGGATGTGCAGGACAGGTGTAGGGAAGGTCCATAGCTGCCCATTTCTTTACCAGCAACAGCTGTGCATATATTAGAAATCTGGAGTGAGATTTGAAACCTTCCACCCCTGAGAGAGGGGTGAGGACAACAAAGTGTATTGTACTGCCAATTGTGATTATCAGTTTACATGTCCAGCGGACATCTGTGCAAAATGGGCAGCTATGTATGGGGCGTAATTTTTTGGTGGGAACAGATTGCCATTTTTTTTTTTCAGGTGAGAGTGGAATGTGAGGTAGAGGAAATAGGCATATTTGGGGTGGTAGGTTGGGGAGGTAAACAGACAAGACAGACAAGATGCATACAGGGGCAGAATATGACACATGGGGGTGGGCGAACACAATTGACAGGGACAGATTTTGGAACTCGCAAGCCCATGAGCCCACAGATGGTAACAGTGGAACTGAGATCCCCACCCATGGGCAGTCACCAATGCACCTTCACAGCCCCGAGGGTGGCTGTGCTGGGGGCTGCATAGCAGGGGCAGGCTCACCTGTGAGTCGCGCCACTCTCACCTCGAGCTGGCATAGGGGATCAGCGACTGAACGCTGGATCTCCCAACGCACCACAGCCCGGACCCTTCGGAGGGTGAAAGGTGGCCCTTCTCCACCCACGCTTGCACGGGGAGATGAGCCCCAGCCCCTGGACCTCTTCCACCCGAAGGTGGCACAGGACCAATAGAGGAGGGGAGCCCGGGCTGGGCACCGAACCTGCTGGTGCCAGGTGCAATCGCCAGCTGAGGAGGGACAGGTGGGTCCGCTGGGACCAGCCTTCCCATACGTTCTGTGTTTAGGTGTGTTTAATTACAACATAGACAACAGCATTCCAAATTAGTTGTAACAGCATGCAGTAATATTCCCATTAACCCAACACACCAGGGTTCCAACAGTTGAACAGCAAGCATAACCCATGCATATAATGAACAACAGTGGACATTCCAACAGCATGCAGGGATGACTGGTGGCAACAGGCCACCAAGATTGTGGTGTCTGAACAGGGCACATGCATCAAAGTAAATGCAGATATTTATAGAACAATAGGACATATGTCCCAACAAATGTTTTGAGATTACACATACCCACTGAGGTGTGGAATTGCATTGTTTATGCACATACAGTAGGGTGTAAAAAGATACCTCCATTAACATCTTATAAGTACTTATAGTTTACACTACATTCCTATTGGCTGCAGGTGTATATCCCCTACATGTATTATTACACTAGGCAATGTGCATTAGGTTGTGTGATGGGTTTGGCTAGTTCATTTTATACTTGACCTATATCTGACATACTAACTGTTCAAGATGTAGGTGTTACGGCTACATAGTTATATATTTTATTTATATTTATATATCTACATATCTGGATGTGTTCACGTGACATTTTCAGTTATATTTCTACAGAACCCTACATTTCAAGTAGCACATTCACTTTTCTGGGGAACCCTGTCAATTGTGTTGGCTAGTTCATTTTATACCTGACCTATATCTGACATACTAACTGTCCAAGATGTAGGTGTTACGGCTACATAGTTATATATTTTATTTATATTTATATATCTACATATCTGGATGTGTTCACGTGACATTTTCAGTTATATTTCTACAGAACCCTACATTTCAAGTAGCACACTCACTTTTCTGGGGAACACATTAACAAGCTACTAGTGTTCCAGATTTACCTGTGCATGCCAGCCATTAACCAACTGTTGAGGACTGTATATATGCTTCACAACTACTGGCACTTCCTTTATCCACTTTATATGGGACTGCCCAACTGTGGGTTGACAGCGCTTAATACAACAGTACTATTTATATAATGCAAGGGTACAACAACATTTCAAAGTAAGTGACACGGACACACTCCAAGTATTATACCTTTATTAATTACAATACACACTTTTCTAGAGGCTCTCTCATTTATTTGATATTACAGTGCATGCAAAAGACTTATTCAAGGTGTATTATACCTTTATTAATAAGTTACAACACTCTTTTTCAGGCTCCCTCACTTATTTTATATAACAGTACATGCAGAGATATTATTCCGGACTTATTTTACCTTTATTAATGGGTTACAACACTCTTTTTCTGGCTCTCTGACTTATTTTATATAACAGTACATTCAGATAAATTATTCAAGGCATTTTGTGGCTTTATTATTAGGCTACAACACTTTTTTTCAGGCTCTCTCTCACCTATTTTATATAACAATACATGCAGAACAATTACTAACCTGCCTGGTGGCGCAGCCTTAGCAGCCTATCTGCATAGGCTTGCTTATTCACAGCACGGACACCTGCAGCTGTGAAGTAAATGAAGGGATATTGAGACATACCTATCCATTATATAGACTAAATTAGCATGTCTTACATACTTCATTCCATGGCTACCTACTCAGTAGTGGGGCATCTTGTATGTCATGGGCCTCCTATATCCATCGGTTCAGTAGGTCCTGCTTCCATCTCTTCAGGTCTGCATGGTGGTAAAGGACCTGCTCACCAGTCCAAGGGATGCCTGTGGCACTGGTGAGATCATGAGCTAACCGGTTCCAAGCCTCTGCTTTGTACTTCATCCCTTGGAACTGGCCCTGCAGGAATCTTGATTCATGATGGTGGACAAGGAGCCAAACCATGTATTTTGACTCCTCGATGCCCCAGCGTTGCGCTTGAAAGTGAGTACCCTCTCCAGCACCAGCCATTCTGACTGCAGATGGGAGCTATAATCAGTTATGCCTAGTATTCCCGCCTATGGAGCTTAAATATGCCGCATTTCCTGCACTTATTTGTGATTGGCCGTTTTTGAATATTCTCGGCTAACAGTAAACCTGCTTAGCAATGGTTAATCTTCCATTTATAAGTATATGTATGTTAACAGTGCATATTTATACTAAGTTGTCATGGCTTAGTGGTTCAGTACTTTGATTACAGTGCACAGTGTCTCAAGTTCAAACCTTGTCATTGCTTTTTATTTTACGACTGTCAAGACAGGCTTGGGGGTGTGGCTGTGTTTAGGCAACTTTGCTTTACATTGCTCCATGTTGCCCGACGGTTTGCTGGTTAGCACGGTGCACAGCTCCATGCAAACCTATTGCGCTAGGTAAAGCGCTGCTTAGCAATGGCCAATTATATTGTGCTAGGTAAAATGCTGTTTAGCTATGGGCAATAATATTGCGCTAGGTAAAACTCTGCTTAGCTATGGGCAATTATATGTCAATATCCTTAATGCTGCTCACCTTCTTATATTTATATATATACATTTTGTTCACTAATACATAGGCCATTTCAATGCTTTTAATAAAATGTCATTCATATGTGTTATTAATTATTTTATATACTAATTTAAAACATAAAATAGATAGGGGAGTGGTGGGACTAGAACCGCGAATGCCTCCTCTTTGTGCAAACACTCTACCACTACGCTATTGCTATTTGGCTAGAGTTGCATAAACATTTCTTATTATGCTCTTCAATGTCGAAATTGCTAACTGCAGGTAAGCAATGGGCACACTTGCCCAAACACGTGCAAATATGGGCAGCTATATCGGGAATTATAAAAAAAAATAGTTTACATTTTACATTTACAAAGGGGTTTAGTATGTGGGGATGTGTACTGTTTGCTATGTGTACATTTCAATGGACTCACTCATTGCATTTGTCTTTTTCACTTTATATGGATGCAGGGACGTGGATATTTGGACTGCTCGGCAGTCCGACAAGCCCCCTGCAGTCTTACACACTCTGTGTCAGCCTTCCAGTTGAGTCAGCGCCCTCATGCATATGCATGAAGCGCTGATGTCGTAGTCTTAAATGGCAGTCTCCGAGTAAGACTTGGTTAGTCTTACTCGGAGGATTACTGAATCCCGGCCTATATCTTTTCCTACAACTGTATTGGTTATGATATTAAATAGCTTTCACATGTGTGTCAAAGCTTTCAATAAATAGTATTTTCCTTTGAGATATTATTCCTATCAAACAATAAGAGGAAAGAATGAGCAAACTTGCCATGTAACATTTAATGCTTTCCTTCCTGTTTTTCAAAATGAAACTTCATCTGAAATAATCTGAATAATAATCTTGATGGATTTATAAAGTGCATAATCAAATGACATATCAGATGACACATTCTCAAATAATAGCACTGAGTTCAAAAACTTCAAATAAAATAACATGCGTTAATAGTAAGCATAGCTATTTTTGAAAAATAAAAGCTGAATGTTTTGAGCTCTTGAAATCCACTTAATATTATTAATAATACCATTTAAACCAGCCCTGGAATTTGATAAACTGCATGTTGGCTCCCCACAAAGCCTACAGAGTGTTTACATGTTTGCACAGTGGTGCACGACAAGCGGCAGTGGCCAATGCATATTTATTTTGTGTGGCACATATCAGCTAGGTTTTGTGGTTCACAACAGTGTTGCTGGCCAGAAAACTGAATAAGGGAATGCAGGTACCATTCTGTTTAAAGCAAAGCATCTACAGTCAATGGATTTACACGGAATGCCACAGTGATCACCAGGGCTTCACAGATAGCTGTCAGTCTGTTAGTGCAACACATCTGCACAATGGTCACATAATGTGGGGACATTTAACCAGGAAAAGGGACATATTTACTGTAGATGTCACACAGAAATAAGTTAGAATGAAACTCAAACATACCTGTCAACCTCTTCGATCAAGAAACCTGGACAAAGCCATAAATAATTGGGGGACAAAGGCCCAAAAATAGGGACATATTTTTAATATTTCTCTTCAAACTTAGAAAGTTGCTAGAATAAAAGGTTATACAGTAACATAAACTCTGTGAAGAGCATGAAGTTTGAAACTCAAATGTCTATAATTAGTTTCTGACTTCACTCCACAATGACATGCCAATGATTTTCAGAAAACAAAAATGTTATGGGGAAAGATCACAAATACGAGACAAAAACTGGACACTCTGCACAAATCAGGACTGTTGAGAGGTATGCACTGAAATGCACGTAACATTGACTCACATCAGTCCAGAGATCATCCCAGTGATATGGCAAAAGCCACAAATTTGATACAGAAAACATCTGGGCATCCTGGGAATATCTGGACAGTTGAGAGGCATGAATGTGAAGGACATGGTCAAAACTATAGGTCAGTGTACCTACAGTGCAGGATACCGTGATATCCCATTCATGGCATTCTGTACTGAAGCTGCATTAATGATCTGTAACAGGAGATAGACTGTCATGTAAAATGATCACTCGGGAAATGTGTGTATTAAACAGGGGCAAATAGATGAATTGTTGGAATGAACACAGGGAAAGAGGACAGGTGAAACTCCCTCATGTACAGCAGAGGAGGGCATGTCAATGGAAGATGGTGGTAGCAGCAACACCAGTTACATAGCTATATGGTACAGTAGAGACTGTACAGTGAAAATGTGTTTTATGTGACTGTCACACAATGTGACATAACAATGGGGAGGATATCTGTGAGATAAGCATCCTGACATGAATAATGCAGAGGAATTCTATCAGAGATCTGACATACAATTGGGGTAGGGTGCATATTGTGAAGCTGTGCAAACTGATATGCCTGAATATGAGTGTATTCTCAGCAGAGGTCTCTATCAAGGTGAGTACAGGTAAAGGCTCATGGAAAACATGACAAGAACCAACCACTATCATGGATAATATCAAAATAATACCATCAGTAACACCATGCCTCTGACATAACATATCTGGATGTAGAGTGATAAGAGATGAGTCTGCACACACACACACACACACACACACACACACACACACACACACACACACACACACACACACACACACACACACACACACACACGCTTGAACAACTATTGTGATACATCCACGCAATATGAGAGTAACCATGCATACTGTCCTGGCACTGTATCATCTATCTACTGAAGGTGTTAGGAGTGACACTGCTACAGGCTAGTTGCCTTGTGTGCATGGCATATCTGTCTATCTGTCTATCTATCTATCTACTTAGCACAATCTATATATATATATATATATATATATATATATATATATATATATATATATATATATATATACATATACATATATATATATATATATATATATATATATATATATATATATACATACATATATATATATGTCACTAATGCTGTCAAACATCTATGTATGTAGTGTGCACATGAGCAGAACAGGTAGCACACATGCATCTGCTGTAATAACTTAATGGGGGGTTTTGCACCATCAGACAGTCATATATGTTCCACAGAAAAAATAACGAGGTATGGCCAATAAGCTGTGTGACAGCACACACTGAGAAAGGTGCTATACTTCAGTTACACAGCACTGGAATATGTGTAGGGAAGTACATGAAGAAAGGTGCATTATACACAGTTATTGGTGTGAGGGATGCTAGGAACAATGAAGGTATTATGGTCTCTGATGTGCAAGTTGTTCACATACCCAGTGCTTGTGCTACATTATAGGGAGTATCAGCACTGTGACCACATGCTGGTGGCAATACCACTTACCATCTACCCAGGACATTGGTCACGTACCTATTAGTCTGATTATATGGTGTCATGTCCATATTCTACTTGGGTGGTGTGTTTGTTTCCTGAATCAACAAATTTCCCCAACTGTCTTGTCAATGCAGATGTCATCATGGCTGTGGTAACAATTTCTGGTGTGTGTTGATACTGTCTGTATTATACTAATATCACAGTTAGAGTCAGTAATTGCCCACAATCTGTAGTCCTTCACGTAACTGTTTGCGCACAGCATGTGTATGTCATCTGTGATGTCAATCACTTATGTAATGGGCAGGAGAGGGCCTAGCAGACAGCCCTGATGTATGTAACTGATCACTAGACCTGAGATATAGGTCACGTCACACATTTCAGCATAGTGAGATGTCACATATGCGATACACTGGTTTACCAATAGGTGATATAGCTGTTTATGGCCACATATGACAGTGTTGACTGAATACCTCAATGTGGATTTCCGTCAAATGCCTTGACCTGGCCAAGTTCCATGAGATGATACTGTTGTCATCATGCATGCCCTTGTTGACCTCTTTGAGAACGTCTGTCAGATGTAATAGACATGATGTGCCATTAATAGCTCACACAACTCTATTGCACACAGCCATAATATTACTAGTGTACATGTGGAAGAGGTCCATAATGACATGATGGTCTACCTCACAGTCAAGGAGAATCAGGATGACTTTATACATGCATGCATCAGGTGCTGCCCCCCCCCCCCAGCTGAGGTGGATGCATGTTAATGTACCCACTTGTATCATAACATAGCCCATGCGGATGATTTGTTGTAGTGTGTTTTCAATCATATCAGGAAGGTGTATGTGCTGAGTCACTCTATAGGTGATCTGTGATGTTGTCACAGCCCACTGCTTCCATGTGATAGGACTGGAGGAAGGTAAGACAGTGCATACTGTATATCATGATCTGGCTTAGGGTTTTGACACAATCCCCCATGTAGGTATCACTGAGAAACCCCTCTCAGATAGGTAGTAACCCTTATATCAGTTGATGGGTAACCAATTGGCTCACCAACAGAACACATACTTTGAATGTTGTCCATATGAAAACTGGAATTTCTTGTTAAGCACAGCTTGACAACAGTCCTGCTATCCAGAAACCGAGTAATACAAGCACTGGGATGACATGTAGATAGCAATGTGAACTTCCAGCTCCAGGTGTTCACACTGGTATTGAAATCCTGTGTTGTGCACATCATAAGTCATGCCATCATATTGACATCTTAGGATTATATGACAGTACTATAGTCAAACCTCATCAGAACACTAATAGAGTATAATGCTCTCTTTTGCATGCACCTCACCAGACACATGCAGCAGCTGGAGAGACCACAGGACTCACAGGGCTTACAAACCATGCCATGGTCTATGTGGATAGATTAAAAGCCATGTCACTGTAATCTTTATTTCATAGGATTCAGTGACTTCTGCATGGCCTCAGGATAGCCTCTGAACATGCCATGGTGAGAGTACTGCATATCCAAAAATCTGATATAGCTGATGACATTAGCAGTGTCTGCTGAGGAGAATATGGTAATAACAATGTCCCACATGCTGGAGTAAAAGGCTGTCTGTAATGTTAAGTAAGAGCTCATTTACACACACACACACACACACACACACACACACACACACACACACACACACATGCTTGACTGTAGGAAGAATAGAACCCCTACCTATCTAAGTACATATAGCACAGACAGCACTTTATGCAAGCACCACAGCTCAAGTCTGACTTGTAATGTGTCAGAGAACACTTTATAGCTGATGACATCAGCAGTATCTGTTGATCTGAATATACGTGTCCAACATAGTGGTGTAAAATGCTCTTTGTGATATCAAGCAACAGCTTCCACACACATACGCACACAGTCAACTGCAGTGAGATGAGAACCCCTACCTATTTATGCACATAGACTGTAGAAACCAGTACTTTATAGAAGTGCCACAGCTCAAGTCTAACTTAGAGTATGTCCAACAGCACTTTTAGTTGATGACATCAGCAGTGTCTGATGAGGAGAATATAACAGTATCCCACATGGTGGTGTAAAATGGTCTCTGTAATGTCAAGCAACAGCTCACAAACACACAGTTGGCTACAGTGAGAATAAACCCCCTACCTATCTAAGTGCACAGACTACAGAACTCAATACTTTACATGAGTGCTACAGCTCAAATCCCCAACTTTAAATGTCTCAGAAAACACTTTATAGCAGGTGATATCAACAGTGTCTATTGAGGAGAATATAACAGCGCCCCACATAGTGGTGAAAAATGCTCTCTCTTATGTCAAGCAACAGCTCACACAGACACACAGAGTTGACTGCAGTAAGAATAGAACCCCTACCTATGTAAGTACACCAACTATAAAACACAATACTTTATACAAGCACCACAACACAAGTCTTCCTTTTGTAAAAGTGCAAGTGAACTTATAGTCAATGACATGAGCAGGCCATGTGGGAGACAAGATGTTGGGAAGCCTACATAGGCTCATAACTTCATAGGAGACTACTAGCCTAATGACCCTACTGTGTTTAGAAGCTTAGCTGTGTAAAAACATAAGTACCCTTATTAAGCATAGTTGGATAGTTATTTTTAGCAGACCTATTTTTTGAGCAGCACCAGCTAGCCCAGTCTATGGAGGACATAGGTATCATCCCAGAGGTGACTTTAGAATCACCAACTAGTAGTCAAGGTTGCGCTTGAACAGGGTCATTGAGGAGCACTGCTTCCCTTGCAGTGGGAGCCTATTACAGAGCAGTGTGTATCATTGGGGATATATCTGTTTCCCCAGCATGTTTTGTTTATGCCACTAGTTAGGTTGAAAACCCTGGGGCAAGTTATTCTTGTCCCATTTGATTTGCATATGTCCAATATTTCCAGAAGGGCAGGGTCTGAGACTGCTCTGTACAGCAGGCATAGATCAACTCTCAGGAGCCTGCATGATACTGGGCACAGTAACAGGTCTTTTAGTCTGTCCATGTAAGTCATGGTTAGAGGCCCTGGATTCTCCCTGTCACAAACCTGTGTTCTCTCCAATTGCCTCAATTGTCTGCTGAGGTACAGACAGATGCATTGCACTCAATTAGTAGTCTGATAAGGGTAGAGTACAGCAGAGGTATGATCACCATGCTCTTGGATGTGATGTTGATATGTATGACGTGCGCAATGCAGAATGTGTGTGTCATCACTATGGACAAATAGTGATGAAAGTGTAGATTACTATCCACATGTGTTCCCAAGTCTCATGACACTGTGTTTGAGCTTAGAGGAGTGCTATGTATATCATAATTAGTAGGGGTACTTCATTGCCAAAGGGGACAATGATGCATTGTATGCTTTAAGTTTTAGTCCATGAGTTTGGCATCAATCATTTGTGTGTGTCAGCCCTTCTGTCATATGTTACAGTCATTGGGGGACTCTATATTAGTACGTCCATTTACCATTCATCTACAATCTTGGTAAACCACAGGACATCTACCATTGCTTGGACATCAGGGAAGTAATTTGCAAACACTTGATGGTCCAGGGCAAATCCCTGTGACATTCTAATGGTAAGTAGTGGTGGAGGTGCAGTCCCCATCTTTGAGATTGTGTGTTCTGTTTCCAGGTCTGTGGGATCAGTATTAAAGAAATCTACAAAGTTCAGTAAGAAATATCTACCCTTGACAAAAACAAAATGGTTAGGGTAAAGTGTGCTGAAGGTCACCTATGCCCCTGTGGATATAGTCCATGTTGATTCCTTCCCAAGCCTTGCAGAAAAGGGTTTTTAGGCTTATGGGTCAGTAGTTGGAGTTCTGCATGTTACCAGATTGAAGTGCATTGCATAGCACACAATATATGATATCATATTTTGTAGAGTAGTTGATATATGCATGGAAAAAGTACTGAGAAACCAGGGTTGCAATGCTTGGGGGTGCCAACACATGGTTGTATTGTAAATATGTGACATATTGTTATATATTGCCCTCAGTTTGTAATGTTTTTACATGTAATTTCATGTCATACAGAGGTAATGGACAGTAAAAAGCAGTAATACAGCATAATATGTAAATTTCCATAGTGCAGCGAGCGGTGGGTTTGCTTGACATTTAGCAAAGAGCATATGCACATGAGATACATATGTTTGCACATAGCTAAGCAATGCACAAATGAGAACCACTTTGCTAAAGTCTGACTGTTAGTACTGAGAATATAAAATACACCTATTGCTTAACTCTAAATGTTTAGTATTAGAAGTATTGGCCACAAATTCAAGAGGGGGAGACTTAAGAACTTAACTGACGTGAAAGAATAAGAGTGGATTATATGTCTGAATAGGAATAAGTCCCCCGGGCTTAATGACAGGGTCTCTTTGAAACCAGTTTTGAAAGCACGACACCTTATACATTAAAGGTTTCTCTGTTTGTTGCAACCTGTCTGAGTGAATGAGATGCCTTAATTACTGCTGCCTGCTGATTGGGCTTTTATTAGTATAAATGAGTTTAAGCTGTGTGTGGTTTTAGGTCTGAAGAAGCAGTTGTATAATAGACTGTGAAAGTGCTTACTGTGTTTTATGGCTTTTATTGTTTTATGGTGAATTAAAGTTTTTTACAGCACCCCAGCTATTGTATACTCTCTTCCTTTTTGGAATTTACTTGGACTGTTTGAACAGAGATTATTTTGCCAGTTTCTGGATTTTTTACAGATATGGCACATAGGATGCAAATTTGGCAATGTATAGTTGATGATCTGAATGCTGTGGGTAGGCACAGCAGAACATATGACCACTTGTGCACAGGGCCACTGACATTATCACATCTGCACGAAGGGGAGCAGCTGCAGTGGGCCATGACTAAATGGTTACCAGGGGGGAGGGCCTGCTAGTGAACCACTACTAATGCCCAAATAGGAGTTCCTGGCAATATCAGGGATGCAGACAACTCCCATTAGAGTACAGTACAGCATGTCCTGGATGTGGGAGCAACAATGTCAGAGACAGCAAGCACATCCCAGGATAAGCTTTCAGGTAGGCTTTGTTATCTGAATAGTTGAATATTGGCGTATAGTAAAACAGTTGAAATAAAAAAGTTACTTCCGTGTCACGTGTATTTTTTTGGGTGGGGGATTGAAGATTGCTATAGTTATTAGCTTAGGATGGAGTTGACAGCCACACTCTTGTTGAAATTAGAGTTAATGGACATATAAAAGTGTAAAAGTAGTACCCCCTGTTTTATTATTAATTGTGATGATGTTCCCCTTACCTTTTGCTTAAATTTTCCATGACCATCTGGATTGCAGAGAAGAATTTCATTTGCAGACAGTAAGCCAACCATTGTTATGTCAGTTCTGCTGAGCAATTTAAGGAGATATTTTAGTGTGTGCTGTTGATGTCAGAATAGTGGCAGCACTGTTACTTTGTTAGCATATAGTGCACTATAGTAGTGTAGGTATTCATTTTTTCCTGTGTTTGTTGCTTTTTATAACCAGTGATCATGACAGTAGGAATGTTGGCCCTCTGCCACCTGATGTCAGTGTAGCAGAAGACTCTTATGATGAGGATGGTGGCCAAACTGAGGCACAGTCAGAGGGTGCAGAGGTTGAATCTGACACTGAGGTTGACAAACAGCCATCCCCTGCAATTCCATTGGACACAGTCAGTAGGCTTATGCCTACCTATTCCAGCAAGAACTCAGATATTGGACAGGTGGATGGCAAAGTCATTGATCAGAGAAGTGTGGCTACTGTGGCTTCAGACCCTGTTGATTCTGGCCATAACCAAAGTGTGGGTGAGGTGCCACTTAGGAAGACTGATAGGGTTGCTCAAAGGGGGGCAGTTGTCTCTCATCCACCTGGTAAAGGTATCTCTTCCTGTGCCACTCAATGTATGTTTAGGGCTGTCATGGAGGTATAGGTACATTTCCATAGGTGTTCCAGACAAATGTTCAGGGTTGTAGATGTGACACAGGATGACATGTATGACTGCCTCCATCATGTTGCTGATTCAATGGATCAGGTGCATGACACATTGGAATGAGGGGTGTCTGTGATGGAGTGAGGGGTATCTGTCATTGAACAAGCATTGTCTGTGATGGAATATCTGCTCAGAGTGGAATAGTAGCCCCATGGGTTTATGTTAGCCACATCATCTGGTGTCATCCAACATGGCCATGCCCGATCACAATCCTGTAGAGGCAATACTTCTCCTGCTCCATCAGTGAGTATGCTGTCCACACCTAGATATGACAGGTCATGGGATCATGGTCCTGGGTGTCCCCAAGAAGAGAGCAGTGTATCTTACCATGGGTGTGGACATGCCAGTGTAACACCTGGCACAGCCAGTTCTCATGGTTGTGGATGACAACTATGAGCTGCTACCTATACCATGCATGGGTAACACCTGTCTGACATACCAAGAGATAAAGCCAGCACAGAGCTCAGCTGTGTTCATGCAGATACTCACACGCCAATATCACCCGGAGAAGCCCTACAGACGCACAGAAACAACAGTTCCTCATTTTGTCTCATTGATCATTTCTTGGTTTATCCAAATGTTTGCCTGCTTCTCTTTCTTACTCACACACACTCACCAATATTTTGTGTCATCCTAGGCTTCCTAGCCCCTTCACACAATACCCTGTACAAGTGATGATAACTGTGCCATATCCTTGTTTTCTATCTTTTGGATTCAGGTATACATAAGATGTGTGTCTGATACTGACTGTGCATAGCGAATTTAGTGATTAGTATATCTGCACTTGTGGTGCTGAACTGGTAATTGTACCATTGAATTGACTTATGTTGGCCTTGAAAATCTAGACAGTTGATAGCATCAAAATGTCTCTATTCTATACTGAATGATCTTGTGATTGTGAAGTTGGAAACTGCAATGTGTAACATCACTTTCTAACTTCTTTCTTTAAATATTTTACTTAACAATGATGTGATATTAGTTAACTTTTTGTGTGTCAATATCATAACTGTTAATTTGTTAGCATTAATAGTTAACCTGTTGCTATATTCCCTTTTCTAAGCAGTAGAAAAATTATTTTGTAGATCTGAGATACAGATGTTTGTAGACTATGAGTAGTACTAATTCTTCAGTATACAACATATAGTTTATGATTGCTAGTCATTAACACAGTGCGAGAATAAAGGTTGCCTAAGTATGGACCCCTGTGGTAAACGTTTTGATGCAGTACCTACACTGTGTTTTTATTATTTGTATGAATTGTAAAAGTTCAGTGAGGTAGGCAACTATCAAACCACTCCAATGCTTTAGGATCAAAATTAATGCGTTTTAGCTTGTTCATAAGCAAAATGTGATCAATATTTTCAAATGTGCATTTAAGATGTAAACTATCACTCCCATCAGTTCAGTGTTTGCATATTATTATATATCATATTAGGTCAGTTACTTTATATATTGCAGTGATTACACTATATTTGAGTATGAAGCCATGTTATATGATTCTAAGTATATCATAACTGGTAATGTGTTCCAAGACTTGATTATATACCTGATTGTCAAGGAACAGACATTTGCTTTGGGCCGATAGTCATTAACTGAGGTGGGATGACATACTTAGGTAGGGTTATTATAAAATAATGGTTAAATGTTGGTGAGATGATTTTAGTTGCTAGAATGATGTTGAAATTGTGGGTAAGTGGTCCTGCTGGAGTAAACCAGCCAAGTTTCAGCAGTCAAGGATGAAGTTAGTGAAAGAGGGAATTGTAGCTGTAACATAACTTGCCTAGCAAGTTTTCAACTAATTTTCTGGTGATGGCTTCAAATGGAAATGGTGGATTATCTAGATATTGGTACATCAGGAATGATGGTATGGGGAGCTTTATTAAATAAATTAATTGGCAGTATAGTTGGAAAACACGTGTCCCCTAAGATCATTTAAGTTGCTCAGTATGCATGACTTTCTACTGTGGGAAATAGTGTTTTGATGCTGATTTGTTTAATATTTTCTCAGAACAGCTGGGATTTCCAAGTTGCAGTTCCTTACTGTGCCCTTGCAGCATTAATAGCAAATCTTTTATCTCTCATTAGTTCAAGAAATATCATATCTATTTATTTATTGAGGGTTGATTATCAGAAAAGTCTGACTTTGTAGTAGTCCACTTTCAGTGGAGACCCAGGGAGAAACTCTCCAAATTATTACAAAACATTTTAAGAACAATAATTTTACAATCTTAAAAAATAAAACAAAAATATCTGCAGTTTAAATAGTTATAACAAATTAGACATAATATAAAAACATTGGTTAAAAATCCATACACGTTATGATATTTAATATTTAGTGACATTGTAGACTGTTTGAAAAGAAGTTAAATGCAAGTTAGTCTAATACAAACATGAATTGCAATATTAAGTGATGGAAAAACAGGTTTATGGTATATTTAGAGAGAAAGTCAGGGAAGAGAACTTTATAGAAGTAAGGAAGTAAGTGAAGATGGGAGAGTAAGGTAGTATAAGGCTTAAACCCATCGTAAACAACTCCAAATTTACACATCATTATATATTTTAAGAGTGGTTTTGAAAGATGGGAGGGAGGTATAGACCTGATGAATAATAACAAGCAGCTGAATTAAGTATGATGTAGTGCAATTTTTACATTATCAAAATTAAATTTTACCAAAATTTAAACTGACAAGATGAGTACTTTGAAAATCCGTTATTCCGAAATTCCACTTCTCAGACACTTATTAAATAGAAATAATTCATGTATAGCTGTTACAGCATAAGATGTATATATGCATTCTCTGTGAACCTACTCGTACACAGTACCAATTCTACAGTATGACGGGCATGACATACTACACACCCGGCAATATTGGAAATGCTTGCATAACTCATAAATCACAAAAGGGAATGAAATACTGATCTTGGAGGGATGTATTTATCATTGGGAGAAGTGTATGAAGAGTAGAAAGTACAGGACATAGCGCTCGCAGCTTCTAAATGGAGATCACAGTACAGTGAGGATCAGAAAAGGTAGCCTTTTCCTCACTGTAGTGTGATCTCAGAGTTGGTATATATAATATTAAAGAAGGTGTAATTTTGTGTTTTTTGAAACAGCTGAGCTTTCCCTGTTTGAACTTAATGAGACTAAACTTTCGGTCTTACGCTCTTTCAGTGTTGTCGTCTCGCTCCTTTGATTTTTGATTATTTGAAATTTCAGTAATGTAACATAGACTCATATATATATATATATATATATATATATATATATATATATATATATATATATATATATATATATATATATATATATATATATATATATATATGTATCTATATATACACGAATACACAAAAAATATATATACATATATATATATATATATATATATATATATATATATATATATATATATTTTTTTTTTTCTGTATGCATGTACACACATATCTGCATGCCAAGCTTGCAGTTATACATCTAAATAGCAGTGAAGCTTCCCACTTTTGCTGAAATAGTTACACTATTCTTTGTATGTATGTGTGTGTATGTTGGGTAGGTGCATTCCATAGACTCTGTAAGCTTGTGGCAACTTTTATTGGGTCTACTTTATTTAAACGAAAATGCGTTATGTCGAACACCATTCCATTGACACATATACATCGAACCGCAAAATAATCAAACGCACGAAACCGTGAAACTCAAAATACTGAATTGTCATACTTGGCCAACCCCACCGCCCGAAGCATACTACCCACCCAAACAAAATAAATAAACCACAGACATACACCGACCAAAACCCTACACTAAACCCCACATACACCACTATCTATGCACTATCCTTAATCCCTCTCTAACCCTAAGGTCCGTAACTACCTCACACTTACCCTACGGAGCTATACCCAAACAAAATAAATAAACCACACACATACACTAACCAAACCCCTACCTCAAACCCTTCACTAAACGTTAAATACATTACCCATCTTACATTACCTATCTATGCACTTACCTTAACCCGCACCCTAATCCTAACCCTAATGTCCGTAACTATCGCACACTTACCTTACGGATCTGTAGCTCTGACGGGCCAACCAAAACACTTTGACATTTCGAATTTCGGGGTTTTGTGCATTCGATTATTTTGCGCTTCGGTGTATATATGTCGATGGAGTAGTGTTCGACGTAACGTATTTTCATTTAAATAAAGTAAACTCCTTTTATTGAAGTAACGTTTGGATTATGTATCAGTGTTTTGGTTCTTTTGCTTTATTTTATCACCAACTGGCTGTAGATTAGAGTTGTGTTTTTTCAAGATCTAAGCAGTGGTCACTCAGTGCAGTGGACAGTAAGAGTACTGTCTAAAGTTTTTCATGAATGTTTATTATGCCATTATTTGAACCTCTTTCTCTGTTTGGTTAGGTATGGTTCCAGTATTTATTAGCTGGTTTGGATTGTTTAGTTGATGGAATCTATTGATAGTGGGTTTATGTTGGCAATCCCAATTAAATTTAGTCCACCAAATATAATCAACTTGTTATTGTTAGATAATGATAGGATTGTTTTTAATGTGTCCTAGATTAGGTTTGGGGATGACGGGATATATATATTTACAAGTAATATTTTAATATGTCCACCTACTAGCATTTGTGAAAGTATCCAGTTAGCATAATATTTTGCGACATTATTTTTAGTAATGTGAGTTAGGTTAAGGATTACATTTCTATAAATTAGTGGTAAAACACTCCACCTGCTTTAGAACCTGATCTGCTTTTCATGTATTGGTAGTAGTCTTGCTCTGTTAAGGTAATAACTATCCTCTTTTCACCAGGATTCTATAATTGCTACTATTTTACAACAGTTATTTGCTATGTAAGACATTAGTACTGACCATTTATTGTTAATACTACCAATATTCATATAGGCTATGGAAAGTCATTATGGCCTAGGATAATAACAGGTTGAATTAATGGGTATGATTTGAGTGGCAGATGGTGGGCAAGGGTTACCATCAATGTCTGCAGATTGTAAGATTAATAGCTTAATGAGCAGAACAGATATTTTTGTCTTTAACAGAGAGTATTGGATGTTGTTTGTGCAGTAACTTCATAACAATATAAATATAGATATAATAGATTTCTATTGTTTAGAGATGGGACATAGTGAAAACATTTCTGACACATAGCCTGAACATAGCAGGAATGTTTAACTAAAGCAATATTGTGCTGTTAAGTCTTTTAATGTAAAAACAGCTTATAAATGAGAGTTCATTAAGCTGCAATAAGCTTATAAGAAATGTAAAGTGGAAAGCATTTTGCAAAGCTTTGAAAGGTTAAAAAATGGGGAGTTTAAAGATTACTACAGAAATGAGAAGATGCAATTAGATCTAAAAGAGTGTCTTTGGAACAGGAAGGAATATTTGTCAGTGGGAGTGGTCAAAGTTTATAAAGGAAATTATATATAGGGTAACTGAAATGACGTAAGATTAGAAATTATGTTTATTTGTGTTAGTAGTCTGAAAGTATAAAGGAAATGATGACTGAGGTGGATCAGATGTGGAGGCTGGGCCGACCAGGTGTAGCCTGAAAAGACTCTATCATAACCAAGAAAAAAAAAACATAAATGTCTGTGGATGTCTACAGTGGTGTAAAGCAAAGCAGTAGCAAACAAAAAGACAGATCGGGTATCACTTGTCAAATAGTTTTTGTAAGTTTAAAAAGTAGTACCAAGAACTATCTGATAGTGAGGGAGTACAAATAACCTGGCCACTAAGAGAACTTTTTTTACCAATGTGTATTTAAATTATTGAGTATAAGCAGTGCCTGTTAATGTTTGGAATAAACATTAAAAGGGTAAGCCAAAAATAGACAGATAATGCAGTAAAAAAGGACAGGTCAGTAGCAGCATGAGTGCAAAGCTAAACATTCAGAAACAGTGTTCAAAGCTATATAAAACATATGTACTACTCTGATTGTGAGGTGTTGGGATAGAACTGAACATGGCAGAAAGTGAAAAGCCCATTACATAGAACCTGTACTTGCCAGAAAGGGACAATGCAATATTTGTGTCAATGCCTTTTATTCTTTTGGGTAAATCCTGCAGATGGTCACTGCAAGTTGAATGGACTTTCGCCTTAGCTATTTTGTATGTTGTAAGCAATGGGGGAAGAAAAGTGCATAAAACCTGCACCCTCGAGAAAGGGAAAGCACACCAGTTGAATTAATGTCATTTATTCTTTTAGTTAACTCCTGCAGATGGTCACACTAAGATGACTGATCATTTGCCTTTAGTTACGTTGTATGTTGTAATCACTGGTGGGAGGGAGAATGCATTGAACCTGTGCTCCCCAAAAAGGGGAAGCATGATGTTTGTTTTAATGCCCTGTATTATTTTGGTTAATTCTTGCAAATGGTTATGACAACCAGGCTGATGTTTTGTATTTAAATACTTTGCATATTCTCAATGATGAGGGAGTGGAGAATGCAGACAACCAGGACCTTATTATTTCTCTTCTTACAAAGTGCTGCTCTCACATTTGTCAGCGTGCTTGTCCACATAATAACTATCACTGGTAAATAACTACCATTACTTTCAGTCATCAAACTGTCAGAAGAATGTAACAATAACTCCACTCATCTTCACTGACCTTCTTTTATAACTAACCTAAGGAATGCATTGGTCACTGCATATGATGGTGTGTAAAAAAATAGTATATTTAGTATGTGTAAACACAAATTTACTTTGAGGCTAGTTTGGACCTACAGTATCATGGTCATGAAGTGATTCATAAAAAAATCAAATGAAAATGTAATTGCTTACAAAATATAGCTATGTTATTAATAAAAACACCTACCCTGGGATTCATGAAGCTCGGCGCAAGGACGGCATTAACCTTGCGCCGACCGTGCAGCGTAGAGATGGAGCAGCAGCAACACATGCATATTAAGGAAGGCATTCTGCCGTAATGGCCATGTGCATAGGAAAAGCGTATGAGTGCAGGGGGCGTGTCCAAGCGCTGCATGGAGGCGTGAACATGTCGGCTGCATATGCGCAACTTAAAATGCTGACTAGTACAGCCTGCCTCTAATAGTAATCATTCCTGTCAGTGTCCGTGGATACAGAAATGTATGCAAAGCATACAAGACATCATTGCGAACACCATAATAAGAAGTAAACACAAATGCACGTAGCTGAATATTGAGCCCCCATCCCTCAAACAAAGATATTTAAAACCACATGCCTGTATTCCATTGTAGTGTTGCTAGTTATACCAAGTGGAAGTGAAACGCCTCGTGTTAGCGCACCGCCAGTTGTCAAGCCTAGCCCAATGGTTTGGGTTACCACCTGTCCTACATTGTGAGGGACAGTCCCCCTCTAGGCAGGTGTGTCCATACCAAAATCATAATAAATGTGAAATGTCCTGTGATAGTAGGACATAATTATGTCCCATATGTTATGTAATAGTCCCATACAGTACGTATGTCCATATATAAAATACCTATATGTTACAAGAAACAGAATAAGCAAGTAAATGAAACAGAATAAGCAACTACACCACTACAACAATAAAAGCTTATATGTAGGCATGAAACTAAAGTACTATCCTTTGTAATGACCGTGGGTATGTGTTGGTGTGTAAACTCAAATGTGTGCCATGAAAATGTCCCATCCAGGTCATATGAAAAGGTGGCAACCCTACCAATGGTCAGAGCATTCACCCAATATCTGCCCATTCCCGGTCCAAGTCATCCTTGTCAGGACGGCCCATAGATGAACGGGTATTACCCGGGTCTACCTACCATGTCATGAAAGATACATATCTGCGAGTACCTATGTGAGTGAAGTACAGCATGTGGATGATCTGAAATGTTAGTGTAGACCTCACAACCATATTGGTCCCAGCGATATGTAGTGTACGCAATGTGTTCTGTTGACTGTGCCATGGGCCATCAACTAGAGAAGGGATGAATGCTGTTTGTGGAATATTGGGGTGGGGGGTGACGGGTAATGTAATAATTCGCCAAGGGGAGACTGGGTTGGATGCACAATAGGTGAACTGGAGGTCAACGAGGGAGCAGTGGGTGAATCAGGAAGATAACCAAAGAACATATATACACATCCGCAATACAATCTCACACATATGTGAACAGTAAAATGTGCAATACACATGTACAGAAACGTTACCGGCATATACCCACATAATGGCTTGGACTGAAATGAGCCAGCCAACCCCAACACACCTGAATACATAACTGAATACCCATCATCCCCTTCACAGCACGCCACCCTCCCTTCCTGAATGTCCACCAAAACCAGCCATACTTGGACTACTAAATAGGCGTGGCCATATCTGCACATAGTGACCCCTACCCATATCTAGTAGGCAGTCTCACCCTAGGCAGTCTCAGGATTGCAAACTATGTATCCCTTGCATGTATAACCTTACCTTACAGCTGTAAAGCAAAGATGGTCATCGTTCCCCACAATTTTTTGATATCCCTCATGGGATATGTTTCTGTTATAAACATTAGACTTGGTGTCACGAAATGATGTCCAGTCCTGTATACATCCGGACACAAGTTGTAAGAGCAGTAGTTGTCCACAAGACTGCTCAGCCGCTAGCCGGTCCTGCAGAACCTACGACCTGTGATTAAACACCTGACCATGATGCACGTCTCCCCACGTGAATTATCGGGTGTATATACCTTATGCATTCGCATAGTGGCAGTTGGATATAGGGTGCATAAGTAGAGTTACCACCTGCCCCACCTTGCGAGGGATTAAACACCTGACCGTGATGCACGTCTCCCCACTTGCATTATCGGGAATATATACCTTACACATTCGCATAGTGGCAGTTGGATATAGGGTGCTTAAGGCGCTGTAAAGCAGATGTAAGTAGGGTTGCCACCTGCCACACCTTGTGAGGGACAGTCCCTTTTTGGGCAGTTGTGTACAGACCAAATATACTACAATGGCAAATATCCTGTGATTGTAGGAAATATGTCCCATACTTCATGTAACAGTTG